>NC_053157.1:8279521-8539521 GCF_016835505.1 Polypterus senegalus | reverse complement strand
AGCTTCGCAATAACTTGCAGCATCATAAGGTAGACTTGATTAATGTGGTAAGTGTTCGGCAAGGCAGCTGAAGCGCTGCATTATGGGATCTGTAGTTTATTGTGTTACTAGCGCTTCATATACCCGGGCTTTAATAACAATAATACAGTATATAAAATGATCTCGGGGCGGATATAATTACACGCCGGGCCGGATGTGGCCCGCGGCCCTTGAGTTTGACACATATGGACTAAATAGAACTTGAAAAGATATATTTTTTCAAATGTGATCGCAATTCAGATAGAGTTGACGCACTACAGCCTGCATGCCTCAATAAGTCATCCTCCCTCGCTCTTACTTTTTACCGTTCATCTAATGAATACACTGAGTATGGCTTTACCAAAACAATCATTGATGGCGAATAAAGTATCCATTATTCGAGTATGTAGATCGGGATATATATATATACATATATATATATACGCGATCGCAGCGAGAAGTAGTGTGTTAAAAAGCTAGAAAAGAAAAGGGAACATTTTAAAAATAACGTAACATGACTGTCAATATACAGTATTTGTTTTGTGAGTGTTACTGAGTGTTGCTGTCATCAAGGATTTGATTATCATTATTTCTTTCAATCAGGTTCGTATTTGTAGGATGTGTTGTGTTCAAGTTACATTCCGTGTTTGTCAATCGTTGTAAAGATGACAGGTTTCATTCATCGATTCGTTTCTTACTGCATCAATAAACAGCTCGTCTTCTTCTTTATCTGAGACCTGACACACTGCATGCACAGGTTTTTTTTACACTGTCTTCCTTTAGCGGGACATTGACTTTTTCCACCGTGTGCTTTGTTTCCGCAGTAGCTGGATTTATGAATATGCTTATCAGACGCTTCATATTTTTTGCTGCCTTTTCAATTGTGTAATTCGGTTTTTGTTCAGCGCTCTTTGGAACTGTTGCTTTTATCTGTGCACTGCGCCAGTTCACGTGAGCCACTCGGTGTACATGCATCGAAGGTTCCCAGCTGTGCTGGTGCCATCTCGTGCTATGTCCATGGCTGTATTTAATGTTACCTTAGTCCTGGCACTTAAAACTTTCTCTCGCAGTTTCGCTGAGTTTGTGCCAAACACCACCATGGCCATCTCATCTTCCTCTCCATAGGCACAGTCCTTAACCCGTGAATATTTAGTGGAGTTTGCTATTGGATTGCCGCTGACGGACGGCCTTATATGGGCAGGCACTAAATTACAAACGCCAGCGCAGCCTGTCTATGAACTTAATTTAAAGTGTAGGTTTACATCGTGCTTTGTTTCCGAAGTAGCAGAACTCATCAATATGGTTGTATATGTCACTCGCTCGCTTCTTATTGTTTCGCTGCCTTCTCAATTATATGTTTTCTTCAGCGCTTTTTGAGGTCTTCCTGATTTTCTATGTACTGCGTGATTACGTGGGAGGCGTGATGATGTCACACGAAACTCCGCCCCCACGGCGTTGAAGCTCATCTCCATTACAGTAAATGGAGAAAAACTGCTTCCAGTTATGACCATTACGCGTAGAATTTCGATATAAAACCTGCCCAACTTTTGTAAGGAAGCTGTAAGGAATGAACCTGCCAAATTTCAGCCTTCCACCCACACGGGAAGTTGGAGAATTAGTGATGAGTCAGTGAGTGAGTGAGTGAGTGAGGGCTTTGCCTTTTATTAGTATAGATATATTGTCACACACATGCGCATGGGAGGCAGCTAAAGGGCTTGAGTGAACGCAGTTCGGAGGCATGCCGGGGTGTGGCAGAGTGCACTGACTCTTTTTCTCCCTTGCCTGTAGACCATCCCCGGGGGATTTCACCTGGCTCTCCTGACATCACTTCCGGGACTGAGCCAATGGAAGTCGGCCACACCAGCTCCAGTCCCTCTGATGTCACCTCCGGCTACGAACCAATGGTGGAAGACCACGTGCCAGATCCATATGACCTCACTTCCTGTCTCCACCTTTAAAACCTGCCCCTTTTCCTTTGTTTCCTCAGTCTTGTACTGGACTCGGTTGAATGCACTTAAGTGCTGATTATTTTGAGAAAACGACCTTTTGCAGCCAGGATACTACAATATACGGGTGGCTGCCCCAACTCTTTATCTGTCCATGTCTCGTTCTTGTGACAATATATATATATATATATATATATATATATATATATATATATATATATATATATATATATATATATATATGGGTGTAACTTTTTCATTTAATGTGGGAGCCCCTTTTTGTGGAACCTGGTTTAACTGCACCATTTACAGTTACACACAGTCCCACATTCAAACAAAGGTCAATTTATTTGTCACTGTACCCTAAACAAATCCAAATCCTATTATGTGATATCATCTACTGTTAAATTCTGCTCCGTACTTGTAACATTTTTATTTTTATACTGTATTGAGGATTTGTTCTGTTCTGTGTATTGTATTGTACTGACCCCCTTTTTTTGACACCCACTGCACGCCCAACCTACCTGGAAAGGGGTCTCTCTTTGAACTGCCTTTCCCAAGGTTTCTTCCATTTTTCCCTACAAGGTTTTTTTTGGAGAGTTTGTCCTTGTCTTCTTAGAGAGTTAAGGCTGGGGGGGCTGTCAAGAGGCAGGGCCTGTTCAAGCCCATTGCGGCACTTCTTGTGTGGTTTTGGGTTACACAGAAATAAATTGTGTTGAATTGTATTGTTAGGCTTCTTTTTACATACTATAGCACAACACAATCCTTTCTTTTCTTACTTTTGCTGTCCTTCCTTTTTCGTTTCCGCTCCTTTCCAGACGAGCTTCATCTATCTCCATTTCCGACTCTGACATCCTGAGTGAGGTATTGGAGCTCCTTTTAACACTGGAATACTTCCGGGAGTAACAATATGTTGTTACCTGACATCATCAGGTCGGGCAAAACCTCCTGGAAACAGGAAAGCATATATCCAGCAGCTCCCTCTACCAACACCCAGGGATGCCCACCAAAACTCTAATTCCCATGTGTCCCTGCAGGTCTCTAAATAAGAGCCACACCAGGAGGATGCTCCCCCCAAGCATACTGGGGGAATATTTGTTCCCAGGAGGCAGATTCCCTCTTATCTTCTGTTACAGCTTCCTGACTGGTAAAGGTACCCCTTAACAGCCAGGCCAGAATGCCTGTCCCTCCACATCCTCCCTTGCAGTACATATATATTTAAATAACTTATGTATCTCAATAACTACTCGTGGAAACATTTTGCAGGTCAGATAACTAAACAGAGCAGACTGCAAAAATCCCATTTTCAAAAGCAGTTCTTGTCATACATATGGCAAACTGTTTTATTAAGGATGTTGGGATAAGTGCTGGGCCAAAAACAATAGGCCTATCGTCTATAACAGCGGTTCTCAAACTGGGGTCCGTGACCATGAGAAATTATTTCATATTTATACTATTTATATTTTTATAATTATTAACTTTTACCATCCTGAGGAAAGTAAGTGACTGAGTTCCGTCATTTCCCCCACCAGCTAGACCCGACCACTAATCCGCTGTTTCGTTATTCGCTGCCACCGCATTGTTTTCCCACCGTTATCGCTCGGCACAAACCAGCCCTTATTATTTTTATCATAATCAAAAATTTTCGATTCTTTCATAGAATCAAAACACACGCAAACAGTTTTCATATATTTTAGACAATATAATTCAAGAACAGTTTATTGATTTGATAAATGATGGGGATGCAAAACATGTTTTCCGTGAAATGTGTTGTAGTGATTTTTGGATTGAAATGGCACAGTCCTATCCCGATGTTGCAAAGATTACTCTAAGAGTGTTGATTCCATTCGCAACCACCTATGAGTGTGAGACGGCGTTTTCCACACTACTTACTATCAAAACAAAATCTCGAAACAGATTAGATACGATAAATGATGGGAGAGTTGCACTGGCCAAAACAAAGCCAAACATAGAAGAAGTGGTTAAGGCAAAGCAGATGCATCCATCCCATTAAAATTTTTACTTAAATTTAATAACTAACACGTACATAATATTTTCTGAATAAATAATTGTCAAAAAATGTTTTATTCCCAGCAGCCTGTACCTATGCAGTGCCGCGCAGTGGGTATGTGGCACCCTTGTGCAAAGTATTTGGCGCCCCCAATTTTGTTGAAATAATATTGATTTTTTAATTTTTAATAAAATGGTCTACGAGCCATTAAACAATTTTTAAAGGGACCGCCTCGCAAGAAATTCTAAAGAATTTTAAGAACCGCTGGTCTATAACAAGACAAAAATGATCCAACTTGTTTGAAGAAGATAGGTCTGTTTTTTTTTTTTTTGTAGTTATTGTACATTCAGTGCAGATATTTCGGAAACTGCTTGTTATAAAATGTTCTGTTTTTGCTGGGATGTATTTGTCAAAAATATCTACATATTGCACAAATAAAACACATAATTTTCCAATGTTAATTGTAATTTTAAGAAATGAAAATGAATTTTGATTTTCCACAGACACGTATACAAACACCAGGCTAAAATAAATTTTCCTCGATGTTTTAAACATCTGAGGATCCAAAACTGAACTTAACCTGGTAAAAAAAAAATTGACCCACCTCTCCCCCTCATTCATTGGTCAAGAATCCTGTCTTCAATTCAGATGCACCGTTTTATGGGAATGCATTTTTCTTGTTTATATTGTGTGCCATGTTTTCTGCAGGTAAGTATTAATAATTGTACATTTTGAGCATATGGATAGATAACGATTACATGGATTATGCAACATGATGGCTATGAGAATTTTTTTTTTCATGGGCATTTTTCATATCATTGTTGTTAGACAGAACATGTCTGCCTTGTATTCATTTACATCATAAGCTGTTTTCTCTCGTTCTGCAAGAAAACATGAGATTAACAATTTTGCTTGGCCACCACTACAAGCAACATGGTGCAATTACACATAAACACAATATTATTTTTAGGTGAAGTATTTGTTTAAGCAGTGGTTCCCAGCCTTTTTGTGACCATGCCCCATCTAGGTCTCTCTAAAATCATGATGTCCCCCACTGTAACATATACCTTATTCTTATTATTACCTATTCAAAAAGTGAAGTCCTCCTAACGTGGAGGCAGCCCATAATGTCATTAATTTGGTCTAAACAAGCTTCTAAAGAACATGGAAGCAAAAGAGGGAAAGGATAGTTGAAGTACTGACAAAGAAATCACTAAGAAATTGTTAAAAAATATATATATAATATGAAGTGATATGAAAATACAGCAAATAAAGTTTTGAAAATACTGCAACAGACGTGATATTCATAAATATAAAATAACTTTAATTACAGCTTTTTCTTTAATATTTTGATCATTTTATATTTTTGTTATATTGCAAAATGTTATAATCATTCTTACAGTTCATATTATTTTAATGGTAAAAATGATTTCTAAGTAGAAAAACCCAAGACGGTTGTAAAATCATAAATTAAAGGGTTCTTCACCATGCCTTCTATGTTTATATAAACATAAAAGTCTCTGTAAAAAAATTTAAATTACTTATTTTTTTCTGCCATTTTTAACAGTAAATTTCTGTTTTTTTATTTTATAAATTGTTTAACGTACCTAAATGCTCAAATTGGCCCCCAATGGGGCGTGCGCCCCACATTGGGAATCACCAGTTTAAGCAGTTTTAAAGTAGGTGTTTTGAATTTGAGACGGTCAGAGGATTTTGGTTGTCTAACAAGCAGTTAAGATAAAAGTAATGATGGCAAGTTATCAGAAGTGCGGAAATTAACATCTTTGCGAGTAAGGAGGAGACTTTAGAACATATTCCAATAAATTTGCTTATCTGTGCTTATTGTACGGCCCATGTCAGAAGTCAGTCGTAAAGTTTGATCAAGATGACAATTAAAAGCAGAATTTCAATAATCCAGTTGTGAGGTAACAGGTTTTTATAGTGATTATCACCATATGTACAAAGTACAGTGAAATTGTTACTTTCATCTGTTAATCAACATGCAACTACTCCTTGGCACCATGATAGCAAAGTTGGAGAGAAATGTTAGACTCTGACAATGTTCAGCAAGTCATAAAATGGTATGGTTTTCAAAACTGTCCGTTCTGTCAAAGGGAACCCAAAGACTAGCTGACAGTGGTTATAAGTAAAGATTTAAGTAGTCGATATCTAGCAAGAAAGGACTGAGCATTTTGAATCGAGTTGGAGATCCTACAGCAAGTTAAATTTTGCATTGATTCAGGTGCCCTGGATGTATTAACTCCCAGTCACCAAAGCAAGAAAATGACAGGGTGGGAGAATAGACAAGAGAGACCACAACACAATAGGCTACTAGGGGGAAGCCATCTGACCCTTTATCGGGGTACTGAGCTAAGATTTGTAGAAATATCTGGGGTCAACCAGAGCTCTAGAGGTTCAGAAGGAGAACTTCAGGACTACTAAAGAGCAGCTGTAATGCTGGGAATGATGAGGGGAATGGCACTGCTACCATTAACGTTCATTCCATCTATTAATTACAGTAAATCTTAGAAAAGTTTAGAGTCTGAATTGGCAGAAATAGTGTGAAGTATTGTTACTTTAAGTGATTAAATTTAAAAACAAACACGACTGTACTCAAGAAACAAACACAAGTATGATATCTGTACCATATCTTTACTTAAATTACCTCAATTAAATAAAGAAGCATTTCTGGCCTTTCAGGTTCTCTTGAAAAATTCAGTTTTATTGTACTTGTTTATTGAACTAATTCACAGGCCTACAGTCACTGACAAAAACAACCCTGTAGCTGCCAAGTCAGAAGTTTTCTTTCTTTTTCTTTTTTTTTTCTTTTTAATGATTCTGGTATTTGCTGTGACCATAGTGCATATGTGTATGTGTATTTATTAATTTATTTAATATGCTTCTGTATAACTGAATTTCCCCATGGAAATAAAGTCTATCTATCTATCTATCTATCTATCTATCTATCTATCTATTATATAGTGCCTTTCACATCTATCTATCTATCTATCTATCTATCTATCTATATAGTGCCTTTCACATCTATCTATCTATCTATCTATCTATCTATCTATCTATCTATCTATCTATTATATAGTGCCTTTCACATCTATCTATCTATCATATAGTTTCTTTCTTTCTTTCTTTCTTTCTTTCTTTCTTTCTTTCTTTCTTTCTTTCTTTCTTTCTTTCTTTCTTTCTTTCTTTCTCTCTCTCTCTCTCTCTCTCTCTCTCTCTCTCTCTCTCTCTCTCTCTCTCTCTCTACTAATTCTCCAGTTGCTATAAAATGTATTCAACCCATTGGAAGGTTTCAAATTGAATCATTATACAACACTAGCTGTGCTACCCATGTAGGATGGGTTGAAACCTAAGTAATCAACTTAGACCTCATCATTCACGTTTGCACTGCGCCATGCAATGTATATGTCTGGTATGTGCCATTTGGTATGGGATTCGAAAAAGCAGCAATGAGAATGACAGTGCATTGCATTTTATTACTAAAAATGTGGGTGTTCGCACCATCTTTTGGAATGACAGAGACATAGCAATCAGACAGACACACAGACAATTTGTCTCTTATTACGGTGGAATAACTAGATTACCTGGCTTCAGTCCAGGAAATTTGCATCTATAAAATAGGTATATTAGAAGTACTATATAACTAAATACTTTTATGTATATAACTAGATGTGCCACCCATCTAAGACAGGATGAACTCTTAAGTAATCAAAGTAGACCTCAGCGTTAATGTCTGCAGTGCACAATGCAATGTGTATTCCTCTGTTATGTGCCATTTGGTATAGGATTCATGGAAGCAGTGTTCAAAGTTTGTGATGACAAATGCAATTTTCATTACTAAAAATGTTTGTGATGTGCCATCTTTTGGAATGACAGAAATATAGAAACCAGATGAACAGACAGATACTTAGGCACTTTTATTAAGGGGGGTATATCGAATCACAGTGGATTTAATTTGACTTTTTTGGCACTGATCAAGAGAAAAAGACTCCTTAATGTCAAAGTGAAAACAGGTTTCTGCAAAGTGATCTAACATATTTACAAATATAAAACACTCACCTTCATCAAGCAGTATTTATAGATGGCAACCCTAACTTGATTTAATTTATTATTAAATTTATGATGGATAAAATAAGGCAGGTTTGTTGATTATTTGATTGTTGTACTAATTTCCATTGAAAGGTTGGCTTTGCCTTGATTGTAAAGTGCAGGTTTGCCCTACCAGTGCCCATTGTCTGACCCTCACTAAATGAGTTGCCTAACTTAGTGGTGCTTCAGTTACACAAAAACAATTATGTTTTTCATGTAGAGCTCTTTGGATTAGTGTCTTCCTCATTACTCCACTTTGTCTTGAGCTAAGCTATTTTGTTAGTAATGTTTATTTCATAAAAAATGGTGTAACTGTCATTTAAACTGAAATAGTATCAGGTAGGATATTATAATATATCCAAAAATATATATATTCTGTATCTGTAAAAAACTCCAATACTTGAAATAAAACAATATGTTAATGATTAATGACATATTACATGCCTTTCACAGGTCAGCTAGAGAAAGCTGCCGAACATTATGAAGCATTTCATCATCTAACACTTGGAAGAGCTTGGAAGGATGAAACAGGGAGAAGTTACAAGTCACAAGCCTGTGAGAGTCTATGGAGAATTTACACATTACTGGCAGACAAAATGCTTGAAAATAAGGAACACGAGCAAGCTATCAAAACTCTAATAAAAGCCTTTGAAATGGCTCGAGAAAGTAAGTAAAATGTTTAAGAGAGTATTTATCGAAGAAAAAGAAAGTGTTTTGTCTGGCTATTTGGTCTTACAACATTTATTGCCTATTAAGATTTGTCCAGTAAAAATTATTCTCTGCCCTGAAGAAAAATGTTGTATTAGTCCAACTCTGCTTTCTTATTTGAGACAAACAAGTATGTACTTGTTTGGCTTTCAGCTACATAGTGACGTCATCTAATACAGATAGATATGAAAGGCACTATATAATAGATAGAGAGATATGAAAGGGTCTGTGTTAGATGATGTCACTAGCTGATAGATAGATATGAAAGGCACTATATAATAGATAGATAGATAGATAAGAAAGGCACTATATAATAGATAGATAGATATGAAAGGCACTATATAATAGATATGAAAGGGTCTATATTAGATGATGTCACTGTCTATCAGATAGATAGATAGATTTTGAACACCACACTTCAGAAAATGCCAGCTCATTTATATTGAGAAAGAAAGAAAAAATATATAACACTTGTAACAAAATCAATCACATTCATCATAATACAAAATAGTCTCTTTAATTTCCCAAGTATTTTGTCCTGTTCCAATAAAGCCTTAATCCTCTGAGAGCTGATTGGCCAAAATTGCACATTGCAATTTGTTTGCTGTAAAAGCTCATCATTTTAAATGGAAGAAATAGAGCTCACCCGAGGCCAGTCATTTTTTCAAGGCTCTTCTCCGCAATGCATGGGGTCCCACAAATAACTCCCCTGCTGATCAGATGTCAAAGGCAAGCTAACATGGCTTTCAATCACAACCTTCTTATATTCCCACCAGGATTTTCTCATGTTTTCTACGTTTACTTCCCCATATCAGGTCCTGGTTGTTGCCGTCAGATCCTTGTAGTTGGCTGCTCAATCTCTCTCTCTCTCTCTCTTTCTCTCCTGCTTTTCTTTTTCCTCTTCTCCTTCTTTTCTTGGGCAAGATTTTAAATATCTCAGAAGTCCCTTCTGGCCTCTCTACAGTGATGTCCTTTGACCAGTTTAAGGAGTCTCATTCATAAAGGACCTCTCATTTTCTTGCAGTTTCCACAATAAATAGCACAAACACAATATGAAAATTGACTATATACTAAAAATACTATAATACTGTGTATATATATATATATATATATATATATATATATATATATATATGTATGTGTGTGTGTATATATATATATATATATATATATATATATATATATATACACATATATATATATATATAGTCAATTTTCACTCATTTACTATTTATTGTGGAAACTGCAAGAAAATGAGAGGTCCTTATCTTACATTTTTTACTGTTTCTTACATTTTTTTCTGTAGCTTGGTTACAATTCTCCTTTTTGTTAATGACTTTGTAATCATTTTGGTTTGGTTTCTTAATTGATTTTTATTGCATATTATTTCCTGTTTATTGCAGATCCTTATTTAATGAAATAGGTACAAGAAAAGTCTGCTTGGATTGGTGCCTTTCAAATTATTATCCTGACACTCATTCCTTCCTATGTTTAAGCCAATTCTGTATTTGTCTGCAGACTGTGTCTTGGATTCCTGCTTCTACGTGCTTTTTGAGAACTAAGATGAACATTCAATACTCCCCTTTGATCAGATGTTTTTGCTTATTTCTCACAAAAAATTCCTACATATTTGTATGACTGTTTCCCCCAATGCCCATGCTTGACATGTGTGGCTTAATTTTCCTCTTTGTTAAAAACTTCAATCAATTTTCCCTTTGCATATGTTAAGCTTTCTGGCCAGTGGTTACATGGATAGGACTGATCCCATATTAAAATCATTTAGGATAGTCAGTCAGTCAGTCAGTCATTCTTCACCCCGCTATACCCTAACACAGGGTCACGGGGGGTCTGCTGGAGCCAGTTCCAGCCAACAAAGGGCACAAGGCAGGAACAATCCCTGGGCAGGGCGCCAGCCAACCGCAGGGCACACACCCACACACCAAGCACACACTAGGGACACCTAACCTGCATGTCTTTGGACTGTGGGAGGAAACCACGGGGAGAACATGCAAACTCAACACAGGGAGGACCTGGGAAGCGAACCCACGTCTCCTTACTGCGAGGCAGCAGCGCTACCACTGCGCCACTGTGCCGCTCTCATTTAGGATAGTGGGTCTCAAAATTTTTTTTACACTTTGTCCCCACTTTCATGAAAAGAAATAACAGCAGCCCCCATTTACTGGTTATTTCTGTATTGTAGCACGTGCCATTCACAGTGACATGGCTGACCTGTGCATAGAACAACATTTAAAAAGGGTTTTGAGCTCCCCATGCTAAATATAGTGAGACCACATCACCACAATAGCCACAGCTTAATGTCTTCTTCTGTTCCAGCAAGGTCTCAAGAATATTAATTGAAAAGTACACAGAGAAAATGGGAAGTTTATGGTTAAGGTAAATTATATACAGTATTGCAAAAATAATCCTTCAAACATGAACAATATCAGACAAACAACATTCCTGTCCCTACCATAATATAGACATCCATCCATCCATTATCCAACCCGCTTTATCATAACTACAGGGTCACGGGGGTCTGCTGGAGCAAATCCCAGCCAACACAGGGCGCAAGGCAGGAAAGAAACCCCGCACAGGGCGCCAGCCCACCACAGATAATATAGACCAGGGGTGGCCAACCAGTCAGAGACCAAGAGCCACATTTTTTACTGTGTTACCGCAAAGAGCCACATCATACACATGCGCACACCTGAACATCACCCATCCCTTCCTCACACACACACACACACACACACACCTCTGCTCAGCCAGATTTATTGTAAATGTCACACACCAACATGATAATGACAGAAATTGACTCCTACAGCACTAAAACCACAGGCCAGTCATTTTCAAGAATGAACATTGTGTGCACTGTCTCACACACACAAACTCTCAGTTCAACCAAGTCCACAAACAAAAATATAATAATTTACAATAGCGTTTTTCTTTTACTATGCATGTTGCTCAGTGGGACTTCTGGCATTCCTTGCCTTGAACAATCCTCTTCAAATCTGGCTTGTATTCCGTTGTTGCCACTCAAAGCAATTCTTTCACATGGGTGTCAGTCAGAACAGATCGATGCTTTGATTTCACGTGTTTCAAGGTAGAAAACGGACTCGCAGACGTATGTTGACCCAAACATTGACGGTATCTTAAGCGCAGCCCGTTTGAAATTGGGGCATGTTTCCATTGGCACACTTTTCCAGAACTCAATGGTCCCTTCCCTTAAACCAGGTTTCAGTTGGTCCTCCTCACAAAGATCGATCATCTCCAACTCATCTGTGACTAGCGGGGCTTTCAAACAGTCAGTCTCCGCATTAAATGGGTCGACAAGGAACGTAATCTGTGGCCTTTTCAGTTGTAGATCACGGAACCTGGTCACAAAGTTTTCGTTTCTCTTTGTTTATTCAGGACGGCGCTGGTGACTTGCCCGCTGGCTTTTAGCAGAGTGGGAACATGCGTTAAATCTCCCTTTTGAATATGCGCTTTGAACAGCTTCAGTTTGTTGACAAACGCAAACACACTTTGCACCTGGTTCAGGCAGCATTTTTAACTTACCCTGCATGGTCAGGTTCAAGTCTGTCCAAGTGACACAGCATGTCGACCAAAAAGGCCAGATCCATAATCCACTTGAGGTCAGAGAGATCGGGATAGTCCTTGTCCTTCTCTTCCATTAACAGTTTCACGGCATCCAAAAGCTCAAAGAAGCGAGAGAGTACTTGGCCTTTTGACAGCCACCTCACAGTGCAGTGCAGTGCAGCGGCAGGTCACCTGGAAGCCCTTGGTCCAGCTCAGCGATGAGATTCTTAAAATGCCTGTGGTTAAGCACATGTTTGACGATTTCCATCACAGACTTTATGACGTTGTCTAAATTGAATGATTTAGACACGAGTTGCTCCCTGTGGATGATGCAGTGGAAATTCCAAAACTCTGGAAATGTTTGGTCAGTTTTGCACAGCCCCACAAGCCCGTTCACAGATCCGATCATAGCTGGCGCTCCATCTGTGGCTATTGCAGTTACAGTATATTCGGTATGGGCAGATTTGCATTCGCAAATACAGCCATCATCGTTTCTTTCACATCTATGCCACGGGTTCTGTCTTTTAATGGCACAATATCAAGGAGTTCTTCTTTGATCACACAATCGTTTGACACAGACCGTGTAAATATTGCCAACTGAGGCTTGTCTTGTATGTCACAACTCTCATCCAATGCGACACTAAAATACTCACATGCTTGAAGTTCAGAATGCAACTGTGATTCAATAGCCGTGTTAATGTCTGATTCTGTGTTCAACAGTGTGGCGGGACAGTTGGACGTCTGATACCATGCATTTTAGTTTGTCGTTTTCAGGAGACAAGATTTCAACAACGTCACTGATGCATTTTTTAACGAACTCCCCTTCATTGTATGGCTTTTTAGCCCGTGCAGTGTTCCAAGTTAGTTGATACGATGCGAGCGTTACGGTCTTGTAAATTTTCGGAAAAACTGTATCTGCTTTTCTGCCTGAGTTTTCAAAGTGACCAATTTGTGCTTGCGAAGTTCAGTCCCTTTTGAAAATTCCTGGTCGATGTGAGCATGGAGTGAGCTGAAGTGGCGCTGAAGATTTGAAGCTTTCAAATACGCTAATGACGCCTGACATATAAGGCAGAATGGCTTGCCATTACGTTCAACAAAAAAATAAAAACTCTCCCACTCTGTTAAAAACATCCTGTGTTCATCTGCAGATTTTCGTTTTGCTGTGCATTTTTCCCTGCCATTTTCAGAGCGAACTTGACACAAATTGTTTACTTAAATGATCTTGTCCCTACTGGGAAACTTTGCGGTATTTTCATCTCACGCACATGTACATTTGACGAAAATACCGTATTGAACTCCAGCGAAGCAAACACGAACATTAAAAAAAAAAAACACAAACTTCGATATGAACGTAAGAGCCGCATGAAACCAGGCAAAGAGCCACATGCGGCTCGGGAGCTCCTGATATAGACAGTATATGGAAAAAAACATTCAAATAGATAAAGCCGCTAAGTTCAAACTACCTGTTTGTACTGTGAGAGAGAATAGATGACAGAAAGTCCGACCAGGAGTAAACGAGACAGCACTTCCTCGGCACTCTATCATTCATTTTTATGGTCATTTTCCTGTCACTTCAATCTTTTTGTTCTTATAAAATAGAAAGACACCTTAAAGATTTGTTATCTGCATCCTAAATAGTGGTCACACTCGCAAACATATATTTAAAATGGTGTGGGCAATTATGTTACATGGTGGTCCTGTTGGAAAAAATAATACTTTTTGGAGTTTTATTAATTTTATGGTTGTACATAAGGACCTCTATTATAAATAATAATTAATTATTATAATAATTATAAATAAATAAAATTTTATTTGTCACATACTGTTTATTTACAGTGTAAATTGTAAAGAAATGATTGGCTACAGAAACTCAAAAAATATGAATATTATACCGCAAATGAAATGTGATGCTGCTAGCAAAATAACCAGTATTTACAATAAAAACATCTAGCGACCTCATGTAACCATTTAAGGTTGAGACCCTGTTTTATTGTTTGAGCAGATCACCTGGGACATGCCAAACACATAAGGTTCCAACTAACCTCAGAGGTTCGTTTCTTCATGGGGGGTATGTAGAAAAGTGAAGACCAGCTACAGTATGTAACTGTTATCTGTATCCTCTTACTCCTCTCACTGTCCACATTGCACCCCATGTATTCAACTCTGAGGACCTCTAGTGGCAGGCTGGGTCTATGTTTTTTTTTTCACTCTTTTTAGTTTACCACCAACAGATGATTCCACAAAGTGTCCTTTGTGCCCTTAAGGGATAGCAGCTAGACAAAAGAATGATCAATCTTAGCCTCTTGGCTATGCTAGTAATCAATACTTGGACACAGGCATTGAATGTAAGCTTCTTCTTAAATGTATTTGCATAATACCAAATAGCGGTAAATATAAAAAATACAAATAATTAGTTACACAACCTGGTTGGGATTCATGCTGTCTTCATTTAGTACTAGATGACATTTCCCAAATTGTGCGTTTCCTTACATTAAAGATTATATACTGTATCCTTAATTGAAAATTGAAAAGAAAGGTTTTTTGCCAGAACACCTTTACAGGTGTCAAGCAGCTAAGCAGATATTAAGCTCCATTTTTATTTCCGTGGTTCCTCTCAGGTTGTCAGAAAGGCAACAAAACAAAGCAAATAACTGAACTGAAAACTGGACTTAGATTTACAATGAAAAATTGTTTAGTAAAAGGCAGCCACTGTCTCCAATCTTTCCGCCCAAATTAAGCACACAAACCTGCCTTTCTTTCCACTAGCAAAACAGCTAACACTTTTACAGTTTCTCAAAACACAGGGAAGTTACCACACAAATTAAACATTAAATCTTACGGGAATGAAAATCTTTTTTTAAGCTGCAAACAGGCTGGCAATTTAAAATATTCTAAGGTCCTGCTTTACCTTTCATCTTTCCCAGAATACACTGTTCGGCTTGGCAAGTCTTTGACGTCTCTGCTGTTTACCTGAAATCTGTCAGATGAAAAGATTAGGGCTTCTTCTATACAGACCCTAAGTTTAAGAACCACTGGTTTTGAGTCATCCTGAAGCCAGCTTGTTTTGGTCACGTCACTGAAAAAAATCTGAATTAGTGTAAATTTCTGTAGTTCAGGGTATTCATAAGAAATGTAATTATTTACATCATGGGTTAGTAGAACATACGAGGTGTGGCAGAAAAGTAAAGAGACTGATTTTTTATTTACCTAAGTTTTTATTTTTTTCAAACATCAATGTTATCCCCTTCAAAGTAGTTCCCTTGGGCAGCTACACACCGATGGAGACGTTGTTCCCACTGTTGGTAGCAGCGCTGGAAGTCTTCAACCGGTATGGTCTTCAGCATGTCCGTTACATTCTTTTGGATGTTTTCTAAAGTCCCGAAATGACGTCCTTTGAGGACATTTTTCAGTTTATGAAAAAGGAAAAAGTCACACGGACTGAGGTCAGGTGAATAAGGGGGCTGGGAACCACAGGAATGCCTTTTGAGGTCAAAAATTCTGTTATGGAGAGGGCAGTTTTTCGGCACCATTTTGGCACAGACCTTTCGCACGTGCAAATGTTCAGTCAAAATTTGATGAACAGTAAATCTGTTCAAATTTAATTGTTCACTCAACATTCTTAATGTTAAACGACGGTCTGATCTCACAAGAGTGTTCACACGTTCGATGTTTTCATTGGTTTTCGAAGTTGAAGTCCTCTCTGAACGGTGTTCATCTTCAACGTGTTTTCTGCCTCCAAAAAATGATTTGTGCCAGAGAAAAACTTGAGCTCTGGATAAAGAATGTTCCCCATAGGCCTGTTTTAACTTTTCAAACGTCATACTTGCCGTTTAATGGCACAACGTTGCTCCAACTTCCGCTGTTCCATTTTGCGTGACGCACAACCAAAAACACAACTTCGCTAATAGCAGTCACAAAAATCACGTAGTTAACGGAAGGAGTTGAAACTCGCACTGAGCTATGGGAGGGTACTGATACACGTGCTCTATCAAGGACAACAGCGCAGCGCAGATCGCTTGCAGTGTTGCCAGTCTCATTACTTTTCTGCCACACCTCGTAATGAACAAAAATAGTTGCAGTAAATATTTGAACACTTTACATGTTGAAAGTCTGAATATTCTCGATTGTAATAGAAATTTTTCATTTTTCTCCTTCTGATAGAGGTCCGTAGAGGGATAGACCCCTAGTAAATTTGTAATCACTTACCTTGGAAAAAATCTAAAAAGATCCCCTGCATGCTTATTGTTTGAGATTTGTCATTTTTAACCCTCTGGGAGTGACTGTTAGAGGGGATAGAACCACAAGTAAAGAAGCAGATATCAAAATTAATCTCATATTTGTGATCACCAACCTTAAAATGGCATCAAACAAACACTTCACATGTCTGTATTACCGATTCCCATTTTTTTTTCCAAAAAAAGGGAAAACTTTGACTCCTCGTATTCCATTGGGGATGGACCCCTAGGGTCAGTTGATCTGGCACATACGGCTTCAAGCTCTTCTGCTCATTTCTGCTGAAGACACATATTGATTGACTGTTTATCATAAGGATGTCATTTCCTGCACAAAATATGGTCCACGTATAGTCTAAAAGTAACAGGTTTTCAGGTCTAGAGAACCAAATATGGGGTGGGCCACAAAATTCAACATCATATGTGAGAGGTTTTGTTCTACTTTTGAGTCTGGAGACGCCGGGATTTCAAGTGATTTCAAAGCCTTCTGATGAGCACAAAAGAAGGTTCATTTGAGAAGGCATCTCGTATATAAATGTTGTGGTAACTGACCCGGACACAGACAGACGGACACCGATGGTTTACCAACCAACACACGTTTAATCATTCTATACAGTATTTACAGTGTACACACAACCCCAAAACTCCCCCAAAGTCCAGACCTCACAATGCCTCTCTTTCTCTGGTCTGTCTCCACTGCTTTCTCCCGATTCCAGCCATCGTATGGAAGGAGGCGGCCCCTTTTATGCACACCTGGACGTGCTCCAGGTGCCTCTCGATTAGCTTCCGTCGGCACTCCCAAGTGTGGCAGAAGTACCGGCTGTGCACCCGGAAGCACTCCAGGTGTCCCTGGTCTTCTTTTCCCCCCAGCACTTCCGGGTTTGTGGAAGTGCTTAGGGCCAGGGCTCCTCAGGCATTGGGGCACCCCCTGGCGGTGACCACAGGCCCCAAAGGGTTAAGCTTCTAAGCTCTGTTCCCGTGGTCCCCAAAGCCACCAGGGCGGTCGCCCCCTCGTGGTCTGGAGGAGGCGTAATCCCTCCTCCGGTCCTTTCGGGCATCCCGGCTGGGTGCCTCCCCCAGCCACTTGCCACAATGTCTATGCGTGGAAGTATGCGTGTCTGTCCGGCCTGGAAGTGAGAGGTGGAGTCGTTGTAAAGGCTCCACTTGCGAGGAAACAGAAAACTCGCCTAGCCGCTAATAACACAAGCGGGGCCAGTCAAGTTAAATTGGGGAGCATGCACTTTTACAGTGCATTGCCACACCAACTACACGTTAAAACAACTTGGGATCCCGGTTGGCAAACCCCTGGCAGACACATAGTCCAGTCCCACCCTCCGAAAATGACCCTCTATCAGCCGCAGCCAGGTGTTACATGGGCGACCCCTTGGCCTGGTCCAGCCACTTGGGTCCTCAACAATGAGGATCTTACAAACTGGATCACCCTCGGGGAAACCCACTACATGGCCGTAGTGCTGTAACTGACGCTCCTTCACAATGCAGGTAATGTGCCTCATTCGGGACTCCATAAGCAACACAAAGCAAAACCAATGGTACCCAAAGATTTTCTGGACAGACAAATGGAGTCCAATATCCGCCTCAGGTTACTGGATAGCGTCCAAGCAGGGCCGGCACATCAGCAAAATGAAAACGCCAAAGAAAGACAAAGTCGCTTAGCCGCTAACATTGGCAAACGGTATCCCTTTTACTTTTCCTCCCGCCGCTAATGCAAAAGCGATTCGAGCACGTCGGCTGAACGAATCCTTCTAGGAGAGAGATGCCCAGAGTAGTTCCTTTCAATTACCAGACATCTGTACATTTTAATGTTTCTTTCTGATGATTTCAATAGTTCCTAGGACTCCGGACTTTTTACAGCAGAGGCTTGCACATCTAGTCTATAATAAGGAGACAAAACAGAGACGTAAGAAGTGTTGGCATCCAGGATGGAATCTTCTATTAATTGCTATTGAAAAATTAAAGTCTGCGGTGGTTCGGCGCCTTGGTCAGGATTGGTTCCTGCCTTGCACCCTGTGTTGCCAGGGATTGGCTCCAGTAGACCCCCGTGACCCTGTGTTCGGATTCAACGGGTTGGAAAATGGATGAATGGAAATTAAAGTTGGAAAAAATAGCAAAATTAAAAGCTGATATTTGCTGATAGTATACTAGTGTATCCTCCAGGGTGCTGGTCATCTTCTCTACACTGCTGGTGGCAGGAGAAGCAGAGACACAGGTGGTTTTCTGATATGTCATCCTCCACTCTAGAACACAAGTTTAAGATTGTAAAACTCTCACTAGCTTCCCTCGGCATAACCCCAAAAATGCTCTTTTCAAGGCACTTGCCATAACCATGTGCTTAACATACAGAGTCCTGAAAGATTAAAAATTGTGATGAATGGATTCTATAATATGCGGTGGGCTGGCACCCTGCCCAGGGTTTGTTTCCTGCCTTGCGCCCTGTGTTGGCTGGGATTGGCTCCAGCAGACCCCCGTGACCCTGTAGTTAATGGATGAATGGATGGATTCTATAATGAAATAAAACTGGAAGAATTCATTGATAGATCCAACTGAATTGCTAAGCCCAAGTCCACAGTTCTACCAGACATAGAAAAGGAATAAATGCATAATAAAGGAAAACGGTTTATAATTTTAATAAATACTGTGCACAATCCTATTGAAATACATGATCCTAAATTGCACTTATAGTTTGCATGTATTTGTGAAATCATGTCCTCTTTTTTTTTTTTTTTACCTTAGCAGCTGACTGTAATCACATCTCATTCTATAATAAACCATATTCAGTGGCTGATTTCAGTTTTTAAACTTGCCTGGGGCAAACTATTCTAAGAGCCCCTACAGCCTGTGTGATTGTCTGGAAGAATTAGAAGGCATAGGAATGAATGTAAGGAAAAGTGCACAAATGGTGTAGGGGGCCCCTGAGGCAATGGACCAAGTGGCCTGTAGTTAAATTAAGGGAGCCGCAGCCTAATAATCCACATAAAATTTTAAATATCAAGTAAATGCTACTATCACTTAGAAACTGTGTGTACAGTTTAATGTGATTATAACCAGGAATATATTTTCTTAGCAGGTGACAAGAAAATTGAAGGGGAGGCTGCCTACCGTGTAGGTGCAGCCTACAACAGTTCAGGAGATCCAGAAACGGCAATCACAGTAAGTCAGAGTATTTTATAATTTAACGTTTTCACTTTTTATAGTGCTGGCAACATGGTGACACATTAGGGCTACACACAGACAAAACAAACATTGATTATGAATACAGTATGGGAAACACTGTCTTACAGGAAGCAACCCCTGGAAAGGATTCAGGGGTTTGCATTGAGACAACATTCTCACTGTCTAGTCAGTGTGCAGAAGGAATTATCTTCCTTGGTGTTAACCCTGAGCATCTGTTGGGCTCAGATTTCTATTTGAAAATGATTAAACCTGAGTGCTTCGCGGGTTAAGCGTTTATGATCCGATGTGAAATGCTAGGCCCTTGTAATGCTTGGGACAGTGTTCTGTTGCCAGCTAATGGATATGAACATGAACATTTCTATGAATTTAACTCATCGATATTCAATGTAAGTGGCAGACCCTTCAAACAAAGCACACAACGCTGTGTAAATAAAAATGCCGTAAATCGAAGTTTAGAACAAAGAAATGGATAACCATTAGTTCAATCAAGCGATAGTGATGACAATGTGAATTGACAGAGATAGTGAAACTGGTTTATATAGCACAATACAACTAAACCGTCGTGATATGCTTGGTGAGTTCAGTCTCATGTGCCGCAGTGGTATGCAACATCTACATGGCAAAAAGATTAAATGAATTTGATCTAGTGGAAGGGTAACTATCCAGGATCAGGATGTCCCTCCTGTACGCTGGTACTGTGAGTGCTGTGCAGAGTGGAGGCAGGACCTCTGTGTTTTTCCCAGTTGATTGTGGGGTTCGTCAGGGGTGTGTTCTGCTCCTACTCTGTTCAATGCTTGTATGGACTGGGTTTTGGGCTTGGTTGTGGGGTCCAGCGGCTGTGGGCCACATAGATATGATATGTTTTCTGCTGTCGATCGGGTGTTGTGGGGATGATTCTCTTATCCGGAGATTCACAGTGGTGCCCCAGAGGTGGAACTTCCGGTATTACTGTTTTCTTTCGAGGAGTGATTTGCATAAAGCGCGCCGTTTTAAAGAGAGAAAGGAAAAGAGGAGGGGAAAGGAAAAAAAGGAGAACTGGAGAATAAAAAACAGATCAGCTATTGCACGGGCCATGTAAGAAATCTAGGAGCTCCGACAGTCCTGTCAGAAGGTGGAAGTGATTCTTTTGATCGGGGAACTGAACGTTCCACTAATTCCTACGGACTCGGGTGAGCTATTTCAAAGGACTTATAGTATTGTATCATGGTGTAAGACTGACTGTATGTCTTTTATGTCAAAGATGTGATTACAGCTAGGAGTCCGCAATTGTCAGAACTCCTCGTTTTGCCTGTCGCCATCAGCGGGGCAGAAGTGTGGAGAACTGTGGATCTATTTACCATCACTGGGAGGGGAACTGGGGGAAAGAATATTGTTATTGTGTATGTGTGTATATATATATATATATATAGGGTGGAGGGGGGGCTCATGTGTAAGGGATTGTATTCTTTTTTGATTTTATGTAATATATTCGTTATGTGATGATAGATGCTGACTATTAGTTTTTTTGTGGGCCATAAATGATCGGCATTAAGGCACTGAACCGTGCAGAATACAGGATATACGGGAAATTTATTGGGGTGTGATATTGGCCTATCCTTTTATCATCTGCCGTCACCTAGGACAGATTAGCAGTAGCAATCGTCTCGTGGTGAAGAAAGATTCACGGATCTTGACTTTACTGACGATGCTGTGATCTTCGCGGAATCGATGGAGGCTCTGATCGGGGCACTCGAGAGACTGAGCGAGGAGTCTGAGTGTCTGGGCTTGCGAGTGTCCTGGATAAAAACCAAGATCCAGGCCTTTAATGAGCTCTTGGGCAGGGCCATCAGCAGTGTATCTGTTTGAGGAGAGAGTGTCGACCTTGTCAAGAGGTTTACTTACCTTGGCAGTGACATTCATGTCTCTGGTGACTCTTCCTATGAAGTCAGTAGACGGATTGGAAGGGCATGAGGTGTCATTGAGGTCACTGTAAAGGAGGTGTGTGGCGCTCCTGATATCTCTGCAAAAGGATGAAGGTCCAAGTCTTTAGAGTCCTGGTGCTCCTTATATGGTTGCGAGACATGGACGCTATCCAGTGACCTGAGACAAAGACTGGTCTTTTGGTACTGCGTCTCTCTGGAAAATCCTTGGGTACTGTTGTTGGTTTGACTCTGTGTTGCTCATGGAGTCCCGAATGAGGCACATTACCTGCATTGTGAGGGAGTGTCAGTTACGGCACTATGGCCATGTGGAGCGATTCCCGCAGGGTGATCCGGCTCGTAAGACCCTTATTTTTTTGAACCCAAGTGGCTGGACTAGGCCAAGGGGTCGCCCACATAACACCTAGAGGTTACCCCCTTAAGCACTATTTACAGTGCAGCAACTGTGAATGTTTGTGTGAGAAGAAATGTGGAAGTTACTAAGCCTTCTGCTGTGATATCCTGCAATAACACAAGGGGTGTGACAATTCATGCAGATCAAGCACTGACATTCTGCCCTCTCATGCACAAGCAACAGAAAAAAAATATAAGAAACGTGCAGATAGAAACACGTCTGTAGTGTCCCAGTTATGACATTGGGATTGCATCTGTGACTGTTTCATACCATGTCACATGAAGTTTGCATCAGTACAGGAGTAGAAGAAATATAAAATGACCATCAATCGCCCTCAGTCTGGAGCTCCATACAAGATTATGGGGTGTGGATGATCATGAGAAAGGTGAGGGATCAGCCCAGAACTACATGGAAGGAGCTTGTTAATGATCTGAAGGCAGTTGGGACTACCACAGTTGCCAAGAACACCATTGGTAACACACTATACCATAATGGATTGAAATTTTGCAGTGCCCGCAAGGTCCACCTGCTCAAGAAGGCACAAGTACAGGCCCAGATGTTCACTGATCGAGGAGTTCATTTTTTTTGATGGTCATTTTATATTTCTTCCATTTTCGGATGCACCGACAGTTGTCACCTTCTCACGAAGCTTCTTGCTGATGGTCCTGTAGCCCATTCCAGCCTTGTGCAGGTCTACAATCTTGTCCTTGACATCCTTTGACAGCTGTTTGGTGTTGCCCATGTTGGTGAAGCAGTTGGAATGGAAGAAACTGATTCTGTGGACAGGTGTGCTTTATGCACATAACGAGTTGAGATCAGGAGTATCTAGAATTGATTGACTGATTGATTGATTGTAATCGCCAATCTGTGCGAGCCACAGTTCTGTCTGGGCCCTGTTCTGTTCTGTCAAACCCCTGTTTGTAGGGGTTTAAATCCTTACTTCTCTCAATGACATGCAAATCAATTTCTGACTTTTATGTAATGTGTTTTTTCTGGATTTTTGGTTGATATTCTGTCTCTCTCCATTAAAATGAAACTACCATAAAAATTAGACTGTCCATTTCTTTGTAAGTGAGCAAACTTACAAATTCAGCGGTAGATCAAATACTTATTTCCCCCACTGTAGCTTAACGGGCAAACCGAGGGGTTGCCTTTAGACTCAGCTCCCACCTCACCATGGTCCCTTTTTCCATTACTTGTGACCAAGTTCTCAAGATACTTGAACTCCTTCACTAAGGGTAGTCCCCCCAAGAAGAGGACAATCCACTCTTTCCCAAAAAAGAACCACAACCTCAGACTTGAAGGTGCTGATCCTTATCCCTGCTTCTACTTCTTCACACTCAGCGTAGTATCACTCGAATTCCTCTGGAAAGTCACAGTCAGATGAGGCAAAGAGGACAACTTCATCTGTATAAAGCAACAATGCTACCCCTAGCCTCATCAACTGTACACCCTCACATCTTTAGTGGATCCTTGATATCCTGTCCCTGGAAATCCCAAACAGGAGTGATGATAAAAACATGGCCTTGATGGCATCCAACCCCTACAGTGAATGATATTGGTGGCTTGACACTATGTTTTTGGACACAGCTCTCACTGCATTTAGATAGGGAAGAAATTGTTTTTTTAATGTATAGTCAAAAACAAGTTCAAAGTGGAAACCAGAAATTTTTAAACCAGAATGTTTTTGAGATATCTTTCCATTATTTTACAGCAAAATTCAGACACCGTTTTAAATGTGTGACCTTCTAATATTATATGCCTCCATGGTGTCATGGGTTACATGGATTATGCGTCACGTGCCAACCAGAGCCATCTTAATGCATGGGTACACTGGGTAGTTGCTAATCTATGTATGTTGTGACTTGCTGAGTGGTTGTGTAGGTAGGGGCCCCAGTGCGCTGGTTTGCCCGGGGGGTCTATAATGCTGTTAAGATAGCCCTGGTGCCAAACACCTACACAGCATCATGTCAACCAGGCACACAAGCTGCTCTCATACATACAAACAATACAATATTCCTTCCGAGGACAAATAATGTAACAGATGGGGCACCAACAAAGGAAAAATGGTTAATTAATTCCAAACCAGTTTGCTCTGGAGTACTAGGAGAAAAGCCCACATAGATGTACGGAGAATGTGTATTCTCTATGCAAGGAACATCAGGGGACTGAGTTTGAACCCACAATTCTGGATCCATGAAAGAGAAACTCTAGCTATAGTGCCGCCATGCCACCTTCTTTATGCGATAATGAAACCATTAAAACTCAGAATAGATATTCAGTTTAGTAACATTCAAAAAAGGCATTTGTGAGCATGCCCACCTTCTTAATATGAAAAGTAATATTATCTTTTAGGAAAACTAGGGGGCTTTGCCCCCTGCTTGCTTTGCTCGCCAACCCCGTGTTTGGTTTTCCAGATACTGTACACACTTTTAAGATTTTTTTTTCTTTGAATTGTTGCTATTTCATTAGTTTCACTTTTATTTCAGAACTTCTGTAAAAGCAATATTTGGAATCTTGCGAGTCCCAATATGCTGAATCTTTTTAATGAGGTCCGTGAGACGTGTGTTTAATGACTTTAATTCAGGATAGGTTTCTCTGTTTGGAATTTCAGCACAGACAAAGCGATCGACATCATCAGCAGTTAATCATTTTTTTTGCAAAGTAACCAATAAATGCATGTGAGGTAAACTCTGTTTTTGAAACTGTCTGACTTAAACTTCAAATCCTTACAATATTTGCATACACACTGTGTCCATATATTCAATCTCTATTCGCTTTTTCATTATTTCTCTGAGTAATAATTTCTCTTTCTTTGCGCTAATGCAATCTTGTCTTTCTTTGTTTTCACCCTGTCGTTTTTTTCTGCTTTCATATTCTGTATCTTGCTCTGCATGTGTTTCGCGCCTACATTTTTTTTTTTTGAGTCTTTTGAATTCCACTTTTCATTTTCTCTAACCTGCTCTGCATGTGTTTGGTCGCCTTGTTTTTTTAACCTCTTTGTGACGTTTTACTTTGTTTTCTACTGTCTTTTGTTTCTGACCTCACTTTATCCTGCTTTTTTTTTCAATGACACCTGGTCTGTGGTGATTATTTTCCCTTTTTCGAGTAATAATTTCCGTTTGTTGTCTTTACTTTCTTTTTTTTTTTTTATACTTTCTAATTTTTCTACTTTCATATTCCTTAACTTTCTCCACATGTGTATTGTGCCTTTTTTTTTGAGCCTTTCGAATTCCACTACTTTCATAATCTCTAACCTGCTCTGCATGTGTATAGCGCCTACGTTTGTGAACGTCTTTATGAAGTTCTACTTTGTCTTTTACTCTCTGTCTTTTAATTATGAGCCCGATTGGACGTGCTTTGTTTCAGTTCCACTTGTTCCGGGCTGATAATTACTTTCCTTATTTTCTGAATTTGCACCTAGATTATTCGTTTTTGCTCTTTTTGTCTCTCCAACAGTTTTGAGTCTCTTTTCTCCCCGCTGCTTTCTTCTTCACTTAGTCGTCGACGTTTCATTGTCCTTATATGCGCCGAGACCCTGCATCTGTGTGTGGACAAAGCCTTAGTTTACACGACGGAGTGCTTTGCTGCTCGTGGTCTTATTTGATATTGATTGTAAGTAGGGTGTGTCTTGCAAGAATCTCATGTTCTACGTCATCGCGAGACGGTCCTGGGTCAATCTCTCGGCACAATGTCTCATGTTTAAGGTCCCCGCGAGACGCTCCATGGCCAATCTGTTTCGTTTCGTGGGTCTTTTAAGTGTCTTCCGTGAAGATCACGTCTCGTCTCCCTAGTGTTTCTCTCCAGTATTTTTTACTATAGAGAGATGTATTTTTCTTGCAGGACACCTGTGATTACTCTGATAGGATTTTACTTTATTTTTATTATTACATATTATTTGGCTGACCACCATGACTCTAGAGAACATTCATTTAATAAATAAAATAAACATGCTAGAATCACAATGAATAAAAAAGGAAAAAGTCTCTCGATTGCCAGCTCACCCCCAAAATGGACTCATTTCTCAGCTGATACGTCAGAAAGCAGAATGTAGTTTGAAAGTGCCCAGATTTATATTTGCATTACTCCTTCGCAGAAATACATTCAAATGAAATTCTGATATGCTGGACACAAACAAAACATACATCTTTCTGAGTGTGTGCTTTTAGGTTTGTCTTAAGCACTCCTTCAGGAAGTGATAAAGATGTGTCAGACCGCCATCTTAGTGGAAATAAGTTAATTAGGATCTGCAAGTGAGCCGCCTGAATGAAATGAAGTGCATTCTGCCTGAAGCCAGCATGTGTCTGCCTTCCAGTTTACAGTTTCTCTATGCATAAATGTACTTACTTTCTGAGTAATCTTACTAGTTAGCAAATTAGTAAAGCTCAATAATGAAGACAATGCTAAAAATGATGTATTTATTTGGATTTAATATTAATAACAGACATTTACATATTTACAGTGGATTCAAAACGTTTTAAGGCACTCTCACTTTCTGCACATTTTATTGTGTTGTAGATATAATTTTAAATTGATACATTTTCAATTTTTGCCCATTAATCTACACTCAATACCCCAAATTGACAAAGTGAAAACATGTTTTTTTAGAAAAGTTGTCAGATTTATATAAAAAGAAAATGTAAAAGTGAAAACTATCATTCATATAAGTATTCAGACCCTTCATTCAGTACTTTGTAGTATCCTCTTCGGCAACAATTCCAGCTTTGCGTCTTCTTGGGTAAGTCTCTACATGCAAACTTTCCACACCTGGTTTTGGGCAATTTATTCCATTCTTCCTGGCAGACCTTCTCAGTATCCGTTAGACTGGATAGTGAGTGTCTATAAGCTGCCATATTCAGGTCTCTCCACAGATGTTCCGTGTGGTTTAAGTCTGGACTTTGGCTGGGCCACTTAAGAGCAGTCAGAGATTTGTCCCAAACTCCACCATTGTCTCGGTTATATGTTTCAGGCTGTGCTGAAAGGTGAACTGTTGCCCCAATCTGAGGTGGCGTGCACTCTAGAGCACATTTTTTTTCAAAGACCTCTCTGTGTTTGACTTCATTCATCATCAGTTCTGATCAGTCTCTCTGTCCCTGCTGCTGAGAAGCACCCCATACTGTAGCCTGATGCTGCCACCACCATACGTCACTGTAGAGATGTTATTAGACAGGTGACAAACAGTGCCTTGTCTTCACCAGACATAGTACTTGGAGTTCTGCCCAAAGAGTTCAATTTTTGTTTCATCAAACATACATCCATCCATCCATTATCCATCCCGCTATATCCTAACTACAGGGTCACGGGGGTCTGCTGGAGCCAATCCCAGCCAACACAGAGCGCAAGGCAGGAAACAAATCCCGCGCAGGGTGCCAGCCCACCGCAGATAATATAGACAGTATATGGAAAAAAACATTCAAATAGATAAAGCCGCGAAGTTCAAACTACCTGTTTGTGCTGAGAGAGAGAATAGATGACAGAAAGTCCGACCAGGAGCAAACGAGACAGCACTTCCTCAGCACTCTGTCATTCATTTTTATCATCATTTTCCTGTCACTTCAGTCTTTTTCTTCTTATAAAATAACAAATATTGAAGGTGTTTTTCTATCTGCATCGTAAATAATGGTCACACTCACAAACTTGTGTTTAAAATGGTGAGGACAATTATGTTAAATGGTGGTCATGTTGGAAACAATTTTATGAATTTTATGGTTGTACATAAGGAAATATGGACCTGTATTATAAATAAATAAAATTTTATTTGTCACATACTGTTTATTTACAGTGTAAATTGTAATGAAATGATTGGTTACAGAAACTCAAAAAATATGAATATTATACAGTAATCCCTCGTTTATCACGGGAGAGAGGTTCCAAGGTCGGCCGCAATGAATTTCCACGAAGTAGGGACACTATATTTAATTAATTATTTAACATGTATTTGGACATTTTTAAACCCTCCTTGTACTGTTTACAACCCACCCTTTACTCTATTAATAACAGGGACAAATGTTGAGCAATATGAAATCGGTAGATAAGTTTACAGTTACTGTATAGCGGTGTACACGTAGCTATATATGACGTGATGATGGCTCTTTTTTGCGAGGCTGCAAAAACATAGTGATCGGCAGTTGCTGCCGCTGCTTACCTTCTCAGCGATCGTCATCATTCTTTGTTGGCGTTTAGGCTCAGCACCAGCCTTGGAAGAAGGAGCACGTTTGGGAGCCATTGTAGGGGGTGAAAATTGAAGCGAAGTTCAACACAAAGAAACCACAAAAAAATCACACACAGTACAGTGTAAAGTAAACCGCTCGGTGAGAAAGCTTGAAGCGAAATGGCCGCGACAGGGAGACAACGGGAGATGCTGTGGGATCTGGGCATCAGTCAAAGCACCAATCACGGGCCCGATTAGAAAGCGGGAAGCTTCGATTTGTCGTCTCCCTCCCATGTACCCTTGTTACAACGCACTTAGTCACTGAACTTGTTTTGTTGTTCTTAGACTAGGAAATACAACTACTATATTTAAAAACCCGCGAAGTCGTAAATCCACAAAAAGTGAACCGCAAAGTACCGAGGGATTACAATACTGCAAATGAAATGTGATGCTGCTAGCAAACTAACCAGTACAGTAGAGTCTCACTTATCCTACCTCCGCTTATCCAACATTCCGTATTATCCGACGTCCCACCGCAAAAAAAAACATGCATCAATCAGCAACAAGAACTGCATGTTGTGAGCGTAGTCTATTTTTTGTTTCTCCCGACTCTACCGCAGCTACTTACAGTGGAACCTCGGTTTGCGAGCATAATTCGTTCTGGAAATGTGCACGCAGTCCAAAGCACTCGTACAGTATATTAATGCGAATTTCCCCATAAGAAATAATGGAAACTCAGATGATTTGTTCCACAACTCAAAACTATTCATATAAAAATGATTAATACATAATATAAAGTAAAAATAAATAAAGCAAATTAACCTGCACTTTACCTTTGAAAAGAATCATGGCTGGTGTGAGTGAGTTTCTAAACTCTTGTGGGATTCCACCCAACTGCACAACACGCAGAAGAGCGTCCCAAAGCGGCTGCAGTCTCCCAGCACTGTAGCAGTTCGCCATAAAGGCCAATCCGAAAAGATCGCAGACATGCTGTAAACGCCTGTCATCGATGGGTGACACAAGGAACATTATAAATGCGCAGGACACAGTGTTACTTTCCTCCGACCCTGCCTGACTGCTGTGTCTGTGTATAGCAGAATGGCAGATCCAGCTAAAATAAATAACCGCGCTGTTGCTGTTTCAAGCTGAATAAAGCTGGTGTTGCTAAAAGTACTGAGACTCAGCTTTGAGTTTTCGGGTGCAAGACGGGGACACAGGGGCACAAGGTAAGAAACAAACCCCGGGCAGGGTGCCAGACCACCACAGGGCGTGCACACACACACAGGGACAATTTCAAATCACCAATGCACCTAACTTGCATGTGTTTGGACTGTGGGAGGAAACCCACGCAGGCATGGAGAGAACATGCAAACTCCACGCAGGGAGGACCCAGGATGCAAATTTAATGAAACAGGAGTCCTTTAAATGTCATTTGGCAAACACTGTCATAATTCTTTTTACTCAAGGATGGCTTCTGTCCAGTCATTCTACCATAAGTGCCTGATTGATGGTGTGCCGCTGAGCTGGATATCTTTCTGACAGGTTCTCCCTTCTCAGCAAGGGACTTCAGAAACTTTCTTAGAGTTATCATTTGATTCTTGGTCACCTTCCTAACCAAGGCTCTTCTTGACCAGTTAGACAGTTTGGCCCAAAAGGCCAACTCTAGGAGTAGTCTTGGTAGTTTCAAACTTCCTTCTTTTCATAATCAGTGAAGCCACTATGCTCTTGGGAACTCTGAAAGCTTTAGAAATGATTTTATCCCTTTGCCCTTCCTCTGCCCTACCAGTTTAACATCTGTGGCAGAGCGACGGGCATTAAGCAAACTCCCATCAATCATGAATAATCCACTGCATCCACTGAACAGTGCCATCTCCAGGCAGAGGAGTAGCTTCAGTGACAGACTTTTGTCACCGTCCTGCTCCACTGACAGACTGAGGAGATCGTTCCTCCCCTACACTATGCGACTCTTCAATTCCACCCGGGGGAGTAAATGCTAACAATACTCAGTTATTGTCTGCTTTTTTTATTTTTATTTTTTTCATTTTTTTTTCTTTCATTTTTATTACTATTTAATTTAATATTGTTTCTTTGTATCAGTATACTGCTGGTGGATTATGTGAATTTCCCCTTGGGATTAATAAAGATCTATCTATCTATCTATCTATCTATCTATCTATCTATCTATCTATCTATCTATCTATCTATCTATCTATCTATCTATCTATCCATCTATCCATCAGTCCATCCATCCATCCATCCATCCCCACAGTTTAATTGTGGAGGTTTAAAGAGAGTTCCTTGGACTTCATGGTTTCATTTTTGTTCTATTATGCAGTATGAATTGTGCCTTTCCAAACGATGCCCCATCAATTCAGTTTGCGACAGGTGAAATCCAAAGAAGTTCTACACAGAGGACAATTAAAGCAAACAAAATTACACCTGACCACAATTTGGAGTGCCGCAGCAGAGACTATGAATACTTACTGTATACGAATGAGAGATTTCAGTTTTTTGTAATGATTTTGCAGACGTTTGTGAAAACCTCTTTTCACTTTAAAGTTATGAGTTGTTGAGTGATGGGCATAACGGCAAATGTACGCATTTAAAATTAAATCTACAATACAGTAAGGTGTACAGAAACCGAATTGTTCTGAATACTTTCTGAATCCATTGTACATTTATATAACTGAAAACATGTAGAGTGCTTTCTGAACCTGGAAAACTACCATGGAGGTCTAGGTAAGTGAAGAAGGACACAGAAGCACAGGGGTGTAGGTATTGCTGATGAAACAAAATAAAAATAACAAAACTAAAGCCTCTCTTGGCCTGTATGAACAACAGTGTCTTTCTCTAGTCTAGTGGGGTGGCTGCTTCACATTCTCACTCCTTGACTCTCATTTTACTTCCCTCTCCACCTCCACAAATCATTGTAGTCTCACTTCTGTGCACTTGGAAAGTCCTTCTCAGCTACTCCTCCCAAACTTCATGCTCTTCTAAAATGTGGTAAGGAATAACCGTTAAGCTCCAGCCCCGAAGTACTTCTGTGTCTGCCTGGTACTCGGTTAAAAAGAATATATTTATTTCAATCAGTCTTACATTCAGCATATGCCATTATAAAGAAGATTTGTTTTGGATGGTAGATGGTTATATATTTTTTAAAAAACAGATTAAGACACCTGGTTATGTTGTGATTTGTCTCAGAAAGTGGTATGAGGCCAGCAAGGCAGGCCTAAATCCCACCAGCTTGCCCAGAAGAGGTCTACCAAAAAGCATCCTTCTGTAGCTTCCATTAGAGTGTCTGGTTTCAGCATTGACCAGGTCAAAAATATGCTTCAAAATCAAAGTTATAAAAGTCGTATATATAAACGTCTACATTGAGGACAAGGCTACAGCATGAAGCTCAAAGAGCCGGCAAGGCAGCCCCAAGTTAATGAGTTGGAAGAAGAAAGAAGTGCGAGGCTACAGCATGAAGCTGAAAGAATGCAACTCAGTCGCCAAAGTGAAACCACTGAGGAAAACTCGCTTAGCCACTAATACACAAGTGAGGCGAGCACATCGGCAAAACGAAACCTAAGAGGAGAGAGAAACTCGCTTAGCCACTGATAGAGAAGGGGGGCAAAACAAAACTGCAGACTCTACGTTTAAATTTTTTTTTTTCCAGATGATTTCAGTAGTTTCTAGGAGCCCGGGCTTTTTACAGCACAGGCTTACATAGATAGTATATTATAAAATGTCCCCAAAAACACTCAAAATGCCCCACAAAGTAGGGGATTACCGACAACCCCTGGCTTGAACAGAGCTAATCAACAAAGAATAAAATTAATCTAAGAAGGATTTATTGGAAGAATAAGAAAACATGCAATTGAATAGTTCATAGGGACAGCAAATATACAAAATGCACTTTCCTAGCATGCAATCCAAAGCAAATGGGTCCTGATTAAAAAATCCAAAAGAAAATTAAAATAATAGAAGCAAAAAAATAGTCAAGAGCCATAGGTCAAAATCATAGTGCATTCAAAATAAACTGCCTTGGACTTTAGTTACCTGCATGCCTTTTAAAGTGCTGGGGTGGTCCCTTAATGGTGATTGACAGGTATCCCTGCCTCTTGGGTATCCGACTACAAAATACGAGGGACCTATATAGATATTATATAATAACAAAGTAACATAAAATTAAAAGATTGTATATAATTAAACAAATAACAAAATTATATAAAATAATGGAAAACAAGAAGAAGAAGAAGCAATGTAAAACATAAGCCAGGAGAGGAACACTGACTTGACCTGAACACCTTAGAAGTTTAACTTCTGACAGATTTGTTATGTAGAAATTCTTAGGATGTTGCTCACATTTTCGTTAAGGGTCTTTTTTTCTTCAAGTGGGAAATTTAGCATGCTTTTTATTGCATTTTCTGCCTCATGAAGTCAGAGGCTGGGGTTAAGTTGATTGGATGAAAGTGTATGAATGGTCTGGAAAAACAACTCAGGACCATAAAACCATCGCTTTCATATCATCCATTCCTAAACGACTTCTAGCTGGAGGAGATATCAAACTTGAGAACTGCTGTTGCAGATATCATCACCTTGAGGATATCCGATTGCATGAAAAGAAGTTTCAGGGGATGACATGTAATTAAAGAAAAATAACTTTTATTATATGGCTTGGGCAGCACGTGGCGCAGTGGTAGCGCTCCTGCCTTGCAGTTAGGAGACCCGGGTTTAGTTCCCGGGTCCTCCCTGCGTGGAGTTTCCATGTTCTCCCTGTGTCTGTGTGGGTTTCCTCCGGGTGCTCCGGTTTCCTCCCACAATCCAAAGACATGCAGGTTAGGTGGATTGGCGATTCTAAATTGGCCCTAGTGTGTGCTTGGTGTGTTTGTGTGTGCCCTGCGGTGGGTTGGCACCCTGCCCAGGATTGGTTCCTGCCTTGTGCCCTGTGTTGGCTGGGATTGGCTCCAGCAGGCCCCCGTGACCCTGTATTCGGATTCAGCGGGTTAGAAAATGGATGGATGGATTATATGGCTTACAGCAGTTCCGTTTTATTTACCTTCAAAATCCTCACCTTGAGATGCAGTACACTTGTACCAGCATTTCTCCCATTCCTGTTACCATTTATTGTACTCCTCTTTTGTTATTTTTTTTTTTCCTGGATTTCTTCCACAGTAGCAAATCTTCTTCCCTTCAGTTTCAGTTTTAATTTTGGGAAGGTAAAGAAGTCGCAGGGAGCGAGATCTGGCAAATATGGGTTTTGTGAAGCGACAACCACATTGTTTTTGGTCAAAGAGTTTTTGACTGATGACGCAGAGTGTACAGGTGCACTGTCATGGTGCCGAATCTAGTTTTGGGTGGGTCACTTCAATGGATTTTTTTTTCCTGATCAATGTTGCTAAATTAAAGTCTTTCCACTGGGAATAGACTCTTTTAATGGGCAAGTCCGTCAGCAGCAAAAAACTCATTCATCATTGTCTTTTAAAAATCTCCCATGTTGGTTTGGTGAAAAATAAAAGATTGCTGATATCACAGGCAGGACTGTAGTATAAATCCAGAAATATGCACTTGATCAGCTCAGCATGATGCCACTTAATCTACTGATCAGCCAAACAATAGGCATATTCAATAACTATACCTTACTCCTGTGCTATTGACTGATTCCGAGAATTTTTGTTCCCCACGTAAAAGACTCCATGTCATCATTGCATCACAGTTTCACTTTTTCTGACACTCAAAAACGTGCTGCTGTGTTGATTTTCCATTATTTTCCCCATTTATTTCTTATGACATTCGGGTTGGCTGCAACTAGCACACTCCCTTGACCCCAGGACATCGATATACATAAACCGATGATGGACTGGGCAATAAGGACACAGAACAACAAGAGTAGATGCTAACAGTGAATTGTACTCTTTATTTTCAAAACTCAGGCTGTATCAACATAAATTAGTGCAGTACAAATCTCTTCCTCACTCTGCAACCCGCTATATCATAACTAAAGGTTCATGGGGGTCTGCTGGAACCAATCCCAGCCAGCACAGGGCGCAAGGCAGGAACAAATCCCTGGTCAGGCTGCCAGCCCACCGCAGGGCACACACTAGGGACAATTTAGGATCGCCAATGTACAGGAGGTGCTAGAAGAGGGGTGCAAGTCAGGAACAAACCCCAGACAGGACTCCAGCCCGTCGCACACCAACCACACAACAGTGTCAATTTAGGATCGCCAGTGCACCTAACCTGCATGTCTTTGGGTTGTGGGAGGAAACCGGAGCACCCAGAGGAAACCCACCCAGAACATGCAAACTCTACGCAGGGAGGACCCGGGAAGTGAACCCCAGGCTTCCTTACTGCGAGGCAGCAGTGCTACCACTGCGCCGCCCGTACAGATCTTCATTCAATAAATAAATATAATCCATATCAAATCAGTGCATCAGTGGAGCATTAAACCAGCAATAAGTAAATTAAGATCTAAATCTAAAACCCTGTAGATATTAGGTTTCCTTTTTAAAAAACTGTCCGAGTCCAGCACGTCGTTCTCCTCCTGTCTCCCCAGATCACCCATCTGAGACATCAACAGCCGCAGTCCCTCACTCCGGCCCTTACTCTGACCACCATCCTTTAGCGTCCACTGGAATGCTCGGAGCCAGACCTCCATCCTCCATTATCCCCTTTTCATTCCTCTTGAACTGCCCTCTGGAGTGCCGTTCTGCTCACTCACTCCTCACACATCCACAAATCACCTGCCTCCTCATCACTGCACTGGCTCAACTTTCCCAATTCTTTCATCTCTGTGTCTTTGCTACTCAAACCACCTACAACTGAACACCAGCAAAACCAAGGAGCTGGTGGTGGATTTTAAGAGGCCCAGGCCCCTCATGGACCCTGTGATCATCAGAAGTGATTGTGCAAAGGTCGCAGGCCTATAAATACCTGGGAGTGCAGCTGGATGATAGATTGGACTGGACAGCCAATACTGATGATCTGTGTAAGAGAGGACAGAGCAGACTATACTTCCTTAGAAGGCTGGCGTCCTTCAACATCTGTAATAAGATGCTGCAGATGTTCTACCAGACAGTTGTGGCGAGCACCCTCTTCTACGCGGTGGTGTGCTGGGGAGGCAGCATAAAGAAGAGGGACGCCTCACACCTGGACAAACTGGTGAGGAAGGCAGGCTCTATTGTAGGCACGGAGCTGAACAGTTTGACATCCGTGGCAGAGCGACGGGCGCTGAGCAGACTCCTGTCAATCATGGAGAATCCACTGAACAGGATCATCTCCAGACAGAGGAACAGCTTCAGCGACAGACTGCTGTCACCGTCCTGCTCCACTGACAGACTGAGGAGATCGTTCCTCCCCCACACTATGCAACTCCTAACCCTAATTCCACCCGGGGGTTAACCGTTAACATTATACAAAGTTATTGTCTGTTATACCTGCATTTTTATCACTCTTTAATTTAATAGTGTTTTTTTATCAGTATACTTCTGCTGGAGTGAATTTCCCCCTGGGATTATCTATCTATCTATCCATCTATCTATCCATCATCTAACCTGCTATATCCTAACTACAGGGTCATGGAGGTCTGCTGGAGCCCATCCCAGCCAACACAAGGCGCAAGGCAGGAAACAAACCCCTGGCACGGCGCCAGCCCACCACATATCAGTTATATAGTGCCTTTCCTATCTATCTATCTATCTATCTATCTATCTATCTATCTATCTATCTATCTATCTATTATATAGTGCCTTTCATATCTATCTATCTATCTATCACTTATATAGTGCCTTTCATATTTATCTGTCTATCTATATATCTATCTATCTATCTATCTATCTATCTATCTATCTATCTATCTATCTATCTATCTATCTATCTATGGTTTTTCTTAATGATTCCTTTGCTGACCTACTCAGGGCTCATTTATACTCCATTGTGTGTGGTGTCCTAATTACAACCCGAGGAGAGTCGATGAGGATACAATGACCAATCACACCCTCGCATACAAGCACCCCATTTAATGCCCTTCGGGTGCCTCAAGATCACACTCACTCACAGATCCTGAGCTGCACCACTTTTATTAAAAAAAGAAAAGAAAAAAAAACTCCCATCTAACTACATTTATACTTTGGCAAAGCCGAGTTCTTCAGCTAGTATAACATATATAAGTGATCTAGAGGACAATAAATAAAAACAGTATTTCATACTGTAGTCTTAAAATCAATCCATCTATTTTGTAACATGCTTATCCGGTTCACAGTCTTGGGAATTTGTTGCAAACAGTGGCAGGATTGCATTCAAGATGTGAGCCAACTCTGGTTGGGGTGCCAGTTTATCACAGGGACATGCTTAAAATGCTTACCTTTATTAAAGAGCATGTACGCCTGAAACTGGAATGCGTTAACTAGAGGTTACAAGGACTTCTCTCTTTCTCTCCATTGAATGGCTGTTTTAATTTTCCAACAAATTTATTAAAAAGATGGAGTCACCTGCCACATCACTTATCATCAAATTAGTATGGAAATGTCAAAGTAGCCAAAGGTCTTGTGGGAATATTTGGACTGAGTGCGCCACAAGAAGTAGCCATTAGCATAAATAAGAAAAAGTTGAGGCGTTTCCAGTCATTTGACTCTGGGATCAAGGCTACATGTTTAGTGTGTGTGAACTTTGGTGACCACTATTTTGCTCCTGCATTGGCTGATACCTTCCTTCAGGCTCTTCCTGTCTAGAATTCTCTCAAACTGTAATGCTGTCGCGTCCTAGAGAGGTTCAAAGCTTGTAGAAGGCAAATGTCATTCAACAAACCGTTACCCTGCATATAATGTCTTTCACAACAATCAAAGTGCTACAGTTTTCCAAATAGACGTCCGTCTTATTCTGACAGGAAGTATCAGTCACGTTATTAATTATGTTCTTTTTATTTAAATGATGTGTCTACAGATATATTTTTCACTTCCTTATTTGTAAATCACCTTCTAATACTTTGTGTCTTATCGTTTTTTAATGTTTTGCTGAGCTAACCTAGAATTTTGTGTTTTATTTATTTATATATATATATATATATATTTGGTGTTTAGAATTTTTTCCACTGTTTATTAAGCTTTTTCTGTGCAACAGTTCCTTTTGTGCCCTTTTATTTGTGAAACTGATTGTGGATTAGGTACTTTATAAATAAAATATTTTACTCAATAATTAGACAGAGGTGAAGAAGAGAGTGCAGGCAGGGTGGAGTGGGTGGAGAAGAGTGTCAGGAGTGATTTGTGACAGACGGGTATCAGCAAGAATGAAAGGGAAGGTCTACAGGACGGTAGTGAGACCAGCTATGTTATATGGGTTGGAGACGGTGGCACAGGACATAGAGCTGGAGGTGGCAGAGCTAAAGATGTTAAGATTTGCATTGTGTGTGACAAGGATGGACAGAATTAGAAATGAGGACATTAGAGGGTCAGCTGAGGGTGGACGGTTGGGTGACAAAGTCAGAGAGGCGAGATTGCATTGGTCTGTACATGTGCAGAGGAGGGATGCTGGGTACATTGGGAAAAGGGTGTTAAGGATAGAGCTGCCAGGGAAGAGGAGAAGAGGAAGACCTAAGAGAAGGTTTATGGATGTGGTGAGGGAGGACATGCAGGTGATGGGTGTGACAGAGCAAGATGACGAGGACAGGAAGATATTGAAGAAGATGATCTGCTGTGGGAACCCTTAACGGGAGCAGCCGAAAGAAGAAGAAGACTAAATCTTTAATTAAAGGACAATATGTGGAATATTCGTCAATTGACTCCATAAAAGACAGAACTATGTAGGATGAAATCAACTTTCCCGTCGATATTCCAGACGAGAGGAAAAGAAGAAGGCCTAAGAGAAGATTTATGGATGAGGTGAGACAGGACATGCAGATGATGGGTGTGAGAGCGCAAGATGGAGAGGACAGAAAGAGATGGAAGAAGATCATCCGCTGAAAGAAGACGACTCAATAAGTAGACAGAGTGCTGGCAATTCAGTCTAATAAGCAGGAGCTTGTTTGTGGCAGTTGATTCATTAACCTTTTGGATTCTTTGGCTTGTTATAAGTTTTATTAAAATCAAATAACATTCCATACAAGCAAGTCAAGTTTAACAAACCCCCACCCATGAGAAAGAGAGCTAGGCCAGCAGAGTAAAATTTTAATAGAAGTAAAAATAAATAAATAAATAGAATAAAAAAGAGGGGAGAGAATCCGCTTCCTCAATTTAAATGCTTAATCTCAAATGTTGTTATTGATTAGATCCTGCCAGGTTTTGATAAAGTTTTGTCCAGATCCTGTAATTAAAATTAGATTTTTTTGATAATATATAATATCAGGTGGGCGGCACGGTGGCACAGTGGGTAGCGCTGCTGCCTCGCAGTAAAGAAACCTGGGTTTGCTTCCCGGGTCCTCCCTGCATGGAGTTTGCTTGTTCTCCTCATGTCTGTGTGGGTTTCCTCCCACAGTCCAAAGACATGAAGGTGTGTGTGTGTGTGTGTGCACACTGTGGTGGGCTGGCACCCTGCCTGGGGTTTGTTTCCTGCCTTGTGTCCTGTGTTGGCTGGGATTGGCTCCGGCAAACCCCCTGTAGTTAGGATATAGCGGGTTGGATAATGGATGAATATAATCTCAGTTACCCACTGGCTTAAAAGAGGTGAGTTAGGATTCTTCCAGTTGAGCAAGATAAGTCTACTAGTCAATAGTGAAGTAAAGGCAATGTCGACATTTATCCTTATTTTTGAAAACATGGCTGTCCAGCATACGGGCAGAGCACTGACTGGTATTTGTGAATCAGTGCCTGTGAGTCAACAGTGCAACAGAATTTTCAAAACATACAGTGGATTCAGAAAGTATCGAGATCCCTTCACCTTCTACACACTTTATTGTGTTATAGATTTAATTTTAATCGGATACAGTTGCCCTTTTTGCCCATCAGTGCACACACAGTAACTCACAATGATAAAGTCAAAACATGTTTTCAGGAAGGTTTGCAAATTTAAAAAAAAATCCTGAACTGGAATCTCTCAATTATAGATATATTGAAATCCTTTGCTGTGGTGCTCACAGTTGTGATCAAGTGCATCCTGATTCCTTTAATTCACCTTGGGAGTTGTCCAGATCTTGACAGAAGTCCACCTGTGGCAAATTGCACTGATTGGACATCATTTAGAAAGGCAGACTTGTACCTGTGTATAGAAGATCCTACAATTCACACAGCATGGCAGGAACTCTATGTTGACCTCCATGATCAAATTGTGGTGAGGCACAGATCAGATCAGGGGGGTAAAAACATCTTTAAAGCTTTGAATGTTCCCAGAAACAAAGTGGAAGAAGTTTGGAACCAACAGACCTTTTCCTAGAGTTGGATTTGTGACCAAACTGAGTAACCAGTAAAGAAGGGCCTTGGCCAGGGAGGGTTACCAGGAACCCGATGGTCACTCTTAACAGAGCTTCAGAAGTCCTCTTCATAGATGGGGGAACATATCAAAAATGATCTCCATCAAAGTTACACTCCATCAATCAGGTGGAAGCCACTCTGTTGGACTTTACCAAATGGCATTTAAAGGACTCTGAGAGCAAGACGAAAAAGATTCTCTGGTCTGATGAAACAAAAATTTAACTCTTTGGGCTGACAAGCACGATGTCTACGGAAATTCTGGCACTTCTCATCAGCGGCCTAAGACCATTCCTAAAGAGCATCATGGTGCTAGCAGAATCATGCATGCTATCACACTACTTCTCAGTGCCATGGACAAGGGGTCTGGTCTGAATGGAGGAAAGGAAGAATGCAGCCAAATACAGAAAGGTCCTTGAAGTAAACTTGCTTCAGGCTGCACACCATCTTAGACTTGGGTGACAGTTCACCATTCAGCACAACAAGTCTCTGAGTGTCCTTGAGTGGCCCGGCTAAAGTCCAAGCTTAAACCCAGCAGAACATGAGTGAAGTGATCTCAAGATGGCGGTTTACAGACGCACTCGCTATCCAATCTAACAGATCTTGAGAGGATCTGCCATTAAGAATAGGATGAACTGTCGTAATCCCAGTTGTGCAAAGATTCTAGAGACTTATCCAAGAAAACTGGAAGGTGTAATCGCTGCCAAAGCGGCTTCTACAGGATACTGAATTTAGACTTTGATTACTTGTAGGAATGAGAGATTTCATCCATCCATTATCCAACCCGCTATATCCTAACTACAGGGTCACGAGGGCTGCTGGAGCCAATCCCAGACAACACAGGGCACAAGGCAGGAAACAAACCCTGGGCAGGGCACCAGCCCATCACAGAGAATGAGAGATTTAGTTTTTCAATTTGTCATAAATTTGCAAACATTTCTGAGAATATGTTTTCATTTTGTTCTTATGGGTGGCACGGTGGCGCAGTGGATAGCGCTGCTGCCTCGCAGTTAGGAGACCTGGGTTCACTTCCCGGGTCCTCCCAGCATGGAGTTTGCATGTTCTCCCCGTGTCTGCGTGGGTTTCCTCCCACAGTCCAAACACATGCAGGTTAGGTGCATTGGCGATCCTAAATTGTCCCTGGTGTGTGCTTGGTGTGTGTGTGTGCCCTGCGTTGGGCTGGTGCCCTGCCCGGAGTTTGTTTCCAGCCTTGCGCCCTGTGTTGGCTGGGATTGGCTCCAGCAGACCCCTGTCACCCTGTAGTTAGGATATAGCGGGTTGGATAATGGATGGATTGATGATATTATATGATGGTGGCGCAGTGGGTAGCGCTGCTGTCTCGCAGTTAGGAGACCTGGGTTCGCTTCCCGGGTCCTCCCTGCGTGGAGTTTGCATGTTTTTCCCGTGTCTGTGTGGGTTTCCTCCCACAGTCCAAGGACGTGCAGGTTAGGTGCATTGGCGATTCTAAATTGTCACTGGTGTGTGCTTGGTGTGTGTGTGTGCCCTGCCCGGGGTTTGTTTCCAGCCTTGCGCCCTGTGTTGGCTGGGATTGGCTCCAGCAGACCCCCGTGACCCTGTAGTTATATTATTGTGGGTTGGATGATGGATGGATGGATTTACAATGATCCCACATTAAATTTTATGTAGTTAGTTTCTTGCTTCCAAACCTTTCATTTGCCTAAATATAAAATAAAACTCTAATGCTTCCACTATGACTAATGAATAGATGAGAACCCACACCTTGTGGTTCTGTTACATAAAATCCACTCCATCTTGTATGTTGAGAAGGCCTCAACTCAGTTTAATATTGTGAGGAGCAATTTTGTGTGGCTTAAACCATCTCTATGGGAGAGGAATGAAGTACAGTAATTTAAAAAGCCACCACACGTGGTGTGTTGCCATCTCCTTGCCGCCGAGTTGCATTTTTTTGTTTTGTTTTGGGAATAGTAGACCATCAGATAGGGCGGGACGGTGGCACAGTGGGTAGCGGTGCTGCCTCGCAGTTAGGAGACCTGGGTTCGCTTCCCGGGTCCTCCCTGCGTGGAGTTTGCATGTTCTCCCCGTGTCTGCGTGGGTTTCTTCCCAAAGTCCAAAGACATGCAGGTTAGGTGCATTGGCGATCCTAAATTGTCCTTGGTGTGTGAGTGTGTGTGTGTGTGTGAGCGCACTGACTGAGATTTGTTTCCTGCCTTGCGTCCTGTGTTGGCTGGGATTGGCTCCAGCAGACCCCTGTGACCCTGTAGTTAGGATATAGCGGGTTGGATAATGGATGGATGATATTATATGATGGTGGCACAGTGGGTAGCGGTGCTGCCTCACAGTTAGGAGACCCAGGTTCGCTTCCCGGGTCCTCCCTGCGTGGAGTTTTCATGTTCTCCCCGTGTCTGCGTGGGTTTCTTCTCAAAGTCCAAAGACATGTGGGTTAGGTGGATTGGCAATTCTAAATTGTCCTTGGTGTGTGAGTGTGTGTGTGTGTGTGTGCCCTGCGGTGGGCAGGCGCCCTGCCCGAGATTTGTTTCCTGCCTTGCGTCCTGTGTTGGCTGGGATTGGCTCCAGCAGACCCCTGTGACCCTGTAGTTAGGATATAGCAGGTTGGATGATGGATCAATAAATGTTAGAAATTGTCTTTCCATACTTTGTCCAAGTCTAGCTCATTTGATTTTTTTTTATACCTGTTCCACCAGAATTGGAAATTGGCATAAAATCACAGAACTATTTCTTAGAAAAGTTAGTAGTAATAAATAAGGTGTATACGTTTTGCTTTTCTGTCAGAAATAAACATAAATCATTTGCCAAATTTCAAGGATTTTACCAATCAGCCTCACATTTCTCATATGCAGTCTATCTAAAACTCTGAAGGAGAATTTAGTCCCCTTAAAGTTTGGCTTCTGCCTTGCCTCCCATGCTGCCAGGACAGGCTCTGTCTCCATGTAAACCCTAAAAATAGATTAAAAGTTTGTAGTAAGCCATTATCCAAATGTCAGTACCGTTTTATGTCACAGATATGCTTGATCTTTGCAACTTTTTTTTTTGCTTTTTTAATGCCTTTTGGGCAGAAATGGTAGATCAGTAATAGAAGACAAATCTACACTGCTCCTCTGCACCAAAAAAATAAAAAATAAATAACAGTAATGAACAAAATGCCACATTTAATTGTGCACCCAACATCTGAGAACACACATTAGGACATCGAGCCTTCTAAAGAGAGGACTACAAACAAGAAGAATTAGCTTATAATGAAATAATCAATTTCACTGAATATACGCAGCCACTTTGGTCCTTGAGGTCTGAAATTGAGTACTTCGATCAGAGACTGCATGGTCTCCAGGTATCTGCAACCACAAAACACAGGCCTCGGCCTATCATTTTTTTTTTTTTTTTTTTTAACAGAGTGCCTCTCCGGGCACACTATGTAAAATCCTTAACAATGAATAGGATAGATAAACTTTATAATTCCAGAGGAAACTGTGTCTGCAGCAGGCAAGTACAAAACATAAGGGACTGTTGCACAGATACAAGAAAATATACAAAGACAAAAAAAACTGACACCCATATCGTATATACGCATGCTCAGGATTTGTGTAAAGAATAATAATTACCTTCAACAGTAGACGATGATAATAATTAATTCAAAATTCACCGGCATCCCTACAAGTAACAGAATTCAAAATGCCAATAGCCCAGGGAATAAAACAGCTCTTAAATCAGCTCTTTACCCCTGGGAGCCAAAATCTGCAGCCTGATGACAATAAACACAACTTATGAAAAAGAGGACGGCTAATATCTGACAGAACCGACTCGGCTTTCTTTCTGACTAGTTTGTAATACAGCTCAATGACAGAGGTCGGCTGCCAAATAATAATTTTACTACTAATTTTTTGCAATGTTGTTAAAATAGTTTACTGTATATACTTAATGCTGAGGTTACCAAACCAACATATTAAAGCAAACATAACAACAGATTTAATAAAGAATCTATGAAACTGTGTCATTATACTTTTGTTCACTTTAAAACAATTGCGTTTTCTAAGTTACTGTAAGTGCCTTGAGCTTGGGAAAGGTACTATATAAATAAAATGTATTATTATTATTAAGAAAGAATAGCCATGTCTGCCTCTTTCTTACAAATCTGTTAGAACATCAGAACACGCTAGACCAGTGGTGTCGAACTCCAGGCCTGGTGGGCCGCAGTGGCTGCAGGTTTTCATTCTAACCCTTTTTCCTAGACAATGACAAGTTTTCACTGCTAATTGATTTCTTTTCCCTTCATTTTAATAGCTCTGTTTTTAAGGATTCAGTCCTCTGGATTGATTTGTTTATTCTTTAAATGGCAGCCAAACAGAAATGAGATGTGAAATGAGCCAACAGATGACCAGCTAAATTGGGGCTTCAAACTCCAACCAATTTATTAATGAGAAGCCAATTCCTGCTGTTAATTAAACCCATTACTTAATTCCACGGCTAGTTGCTGCTCTCATTTTGCCACAGCAGACATTTCCCAAACTGGTGATTTTCTGTTTTTTTTCTAAGAACACTGTCAAAATCCTTTGGTGACCTGAGAGTTCAACCTTACCGAGACCGTCACCTTTCTTTATCTTCAGATATTGTGTGATGGGCACAGGTGAGCTGCTCATGTGGCGGCTTTTTTCGTGTCTCATTATTGTTTGGCTGCTAATTAAGGAAAAAGAGACAACTAAGGGGGTCTGAATCAAGTTAATTAAGACTAAAGCAAAAGAAGTTAATTAGCAGAAAAATCTGGTCACTAATTAAGAAAATGGTTAGAATCAAAACCTGCAGCCACTGCGGCCCTCCAGGACTGGAGTTCGACACCCATGCTCTAGAGAAGAACGGGCCATTCAGCCCACCAAAGCTCGCCAGCCCTGTCCACTCATTTCTTTCAAAAAAACATCAAGTCGAGTTTTGAAAGGCTCTAAAATCTTATTGTCTACCACACTACTTGGTCGCTTATTCCAAGTGCCTATCGTTCTTTGTGTAAAGAAAAACTTTACTTTAATCTTTCCTCATAACTCAACCCCTGTAGCCCTGGAATCAGCCTAGTAGCTCTTCTCTGGACCTCCTCTTGTGCTGTTTTGTTCTTTTTGTAGCCTGGAGACCAAACCTGCACACAGGACTCCAGATGACGCCTCGCCAGTGCATTATACTGGTCCAGTAGAACCTCCTGTGACTTGCACTCCACACATCAAGGCGCTATATAACCTGACATTCTGTTAGCTTTCTTATTGGCTTCTGAACACTGTCAGGACGTCGATAGCTTAGAGTCCACTATGATTCCTAAATCCTTCTCATAAGGTGTACTCTCGATTTTTCCGACCACCCATTGTGTATCAAACCTCACATTTTTACTTCCTATGTGTAATTCTTTACATTTACTGACAGTAAATTTCATCGGCCACAAATCTGCCCAACCTGTATGCTATCCAAGTACTTCTGTAATGATATAACGGATTCCAAATTATATGCTAATCCACCTATCTTGGTATCATCTTCAAACCTAACCAGTGTGACAGTTTAGGGCCGTATTGTGCCCTTGAACCCCTGTCCACGACTCCAGACACCAGGTAAAAGTCCAAAATCAGACTATATTTATTATCGACAGTGCACAAAGCACCCTCTCCTCCACAATACTCATTAATACACAATAATAAATCAATAATCACAATCCTCCACTCCCGGAGCCCTCCTACCACCCAGCTCAGCTCGCCGTCTGGGAGCTCCCATAGTCCTTTTATTCTCCCTGACCCGGAAGTGTTCCCAATCCCTAGTCCATGTGATTCAATATTACTTCCGGGTCAGGTACAAGTCCTTCTTCTTCACCCCGGAAGCACGTTGCTCTTCCTTTGACGCACTTCCGGGTTATAGGGCACAAATGAGTCTTCGGTCCACCCTGCAGCTCCCACTTGCGGCCCCTGTAGTACCCAGCAGGGCTGAGGATAAAAACTACAAAGTCCATGACTCCCTGCTGGTCTTCGGGGCACCTCCATACTGCAGGGAGGGCTTCATCTGGCGGCCTGGGGGTATTGGCCGGGATGACAAGCCGGCCAAATACCACACCAGCTTGTTACTTATATTCCTATCTAAATCTTTTATATATAGGGTGGTCCAAAACTAATTATGCAATTTTTATTACGCTATAACTTATTACATAGAGAATTCACAAAAAATTATTTTTGTTGCCGATAGATGGCAGCACCTGCCCTGCATTCCAAAATGGCGGGGAGACGGTTGTCAGTCGAACAGCGGGTGCGATGTGTTCACCTTTTCTTGATAACAGGCAGTGTTTCCGAGGTGCATTGCATTAATAGTTGCATAATTAGATCTGGACCACCCTGTATATTAAAAATAGCAGCGGCCCTAGCACTGACCCCTGCTGGTTACCACTCTTAACATCGGCCAGTTCTGATGAGGTTCCTCGCACCATCACCCTCTGCTTCCTGTGTCTGAGCCAATTCTGCGCCCATCTAAAAACATCATCCTGATCTCCCTGTTCTGTGTTAACAGGCTGTCTTTTGATCTTATGGAACAACCACAACTGCCAAAATGTGAAAGATATAAACAATTTGCTTACTGGGACAATTACAAAAAGATAAAGTAAGCAAAACCCAAACCAAGTATCTATATGTATTTTAAATGCATATAAAAATAAAAAATGGACCATATAAGAAAATACAAAGTGAAGATATTGTAAATACTGTACAGAAACAAACAAACAAAAAAGTACACTAAAAACATACACACAAAGACTGTATAATCATCGCCCCGGCCGGGACGCCCAGGAGGACCAGAGGAGGGCTTGTACCTCCTCCAGACCGCGAGGGGGCGTCCGTCCTGGTTATGCTGGTGGCCTCGGGTAGGGGGCATGGAAGCCCAGCCCTGTAGGGGCCCGTGGCCACCGCCAGGCGGCGCCCACTTCCAGACCATCATCTGCCACATCCGGCCGAGGCAGGAGCCTGGCCGGGACGCCCAGGAGAACCGGAGGAGGTCCTGTACCTCCACTAGACCATGAGGGGGTGTCCACCCTGGTTACGTTGGTTGCCTCGGGTAGGGGGCATGGAAGCCCTGCCCTGTAGGGGCCCGTGGCCACCGCCAGGCGGCGCCCCACTGCCTGAACAGCCCTGGAGCCGAGCACTTCCGCCACACCAGGAAGTGCTGGGGGGAAGACGACAGGGGACACCTGCCCTGGAGCCGGCACTTCCGCCACACAAGGGCGTGTCTGCGGAGGAGTGCCGGGAAGCAGCTGGAGCCCATCCGGGTTCCCATAAAAGGGGCCGCCTCCCAGCAGTCGGCGCGAGAGTCGGGAGGAAAGAAGACAAAGCTGGCGAGAGGACAGGAGGCGGCCAGAAAAGGACTGTGTGGCCTGGACTTTGGGGGATCGGTGCTGGAGGCACTGGGGTATGACTGCACGGTAGACTTTTGTAAATATTAGTGTAAATAAACGGTGTGTTGGGTGAAAACAAAGATGTCCGTCTGTCTGTATCTGGGCCAGCGTTCACATCATACAGAAAACTTTCATTTCTGGTCAACATTTTCCATATGTTGATTGAATTGTGTTTGCTTCTTGAAAAAGTTTTTGCTTTTATCCAGGCTGTCAAAAACAGACACTGTGAAGGTGGCATGAGGGTCCAAAATTCTCCAGTGAGACCTGTGCTCGTAACACATCATCATGCAGCTCGATTGGCATTTGCCAGAGAATACACAATTGCTAGCTCTGCCATTGATGCCCCGTTCCCTTCACAGATGAGAGCAGGTTCACACTGAGCACACGTGACAGACGTTAAAAAGTCTGGAGATGTTGTGGTGAATGTTATGCAGCCTGCAACATCATCCAGCATGACCGGTTTTGGTGATAGGTCAATGATGGTCTGGGGAGGTATATCTTGGTGGGTCGCACAGACCTCCACATGGTAGGCTATGGTACTATAGGATGAAATCCTCAGAGCCATTGTCAGACCTTACACTGGTGCAGTGGTCCCTCAGTTCCTCCTGCTGAAATAAATGATCGGCCTCATGTGGCCAGAATGTGTAGGTAGTTCCCGATTAACCATTGACTGGCCCACACATTCCCCAAAACTGAATCCAATTTAGGACCTCTGGGACTTTATCTATCAGTACATTTGACACCACCAACTAACACCGCAGGTGATGCCCTAATCTGAGTCTTGGGAGGAGATCCCCCAGGACACCATCTGCCATCACATCAGGAGCTTGGCCAGACGTGGTTGGGAGTGCATACAGTTACGTTTATGGGGGAGGGCATCCACACTAATGAGTCATATTTGGAGTTGCCATGATGAAGTTCACACACGCCTGTGATTTCCATTTTTGACTTTGATTTTCGGTGTGATGTTGAATCAGCCCTCATTGGGTTTGGCAAATTTGATTTCCATCGACCATTGTTATATCATTTTGTTCTCAACACATTACACACGATTATTTAATGACGATTTTCCACTTGAATATTTTGTTCAGAGATCTGATGTTTGATGTGTGATGTATGTGTTCCCTTAATTTTTTGGAGCAGTGTATAGGCTTTTTTCAAAAAAACTAAAATAAAGGGAGGAATAAAAAACTATTTAAATAAACAGAAATAAAATAAGCGATAGCCTCTCACGGTCATTGGTCCCTGATCCCCCCATCAGACAGGGTGGCTAACTACTTATCCCGGGTGGAATTGAAGAGTCCCATAGTGTGGTGTCTCCTCAGTCTGTCAGTGGAGCAGGACGATGACAGCAGTCTGTCGCTGAAGCTGCTCCTCTGTCTGGAGATGATCCTGTTCAGTGGATGCAGTGAATTCTTCATGATTGACAGGAGTCTGCTCAGCGCCCGCCGCTCTGCCACGGATGTCAAACTGTCCAGCTCTGTGCCTACAATAGAGCCTGCCTTCCTCACCAGTTTGTCCAGGCGTGAGGTGTCCCTCTTCTTTATGCTGCCTCCCCAGCACACCACCATGTAGAAGAGGGCGCTCGCCACAGCCGTCTGGTAGAACATCTGCAGCATCTTATTGCAGATGTTGAAGGACGCCAGCCTTCTAATGAAGTATAGTCGGCTCTGACCTTTCTTACATAGAGCATCAGTATTGGCAGTCCAGTCCAATTTATCATCCAGCTGCACTCCCAGGTATTTATAGGTCTGCACCCTCTGCACAGTCACCTCTGATGATCACGGGGTCCATGAGGGGCCTGGTCCTCCTAAAATCCACCACCAGCTCCTTGGTTTTGCTGGTGTTCAGGTATAGGTGGTTTGAGTCGCACCATTTAACAAAGTCCTCGATTAGGTTCCTGTACTCCTCCTCCTGCCCACTCCTGATGCAGCCCACGATAGCAGTGTCGTCAGCGAACCTTTGCATGTGGCAGGACACCGAGTTGTATTGGAAGTCCGATGTATATAGGCTGAACAGTTTCTGTTAAAATGAAGGTAAACTTTCCCCTGCCAAAGTTGTATGCTCTCAAGTGCCTAGAGGGGAACATAGCACAAGTACAACATCCATCCATCCATTATCCAACCCGCTATATCCTAACTACAGAGTCACAGGGGTCTGCTGGAGCCAATCCCAGCCAACACAGGGCGCAAGACAGGAAACAAACCCCTGGCAGGGCGCCAGCCCACCACAGGGCACACATACACCAAGCACACACTAGGGACAGTTTTGGTTCGCCATTGCACCTAACCTGCATGTCTTTGGACTGTGGGAGGAAACCCACGCAGACACGGGGAGAACATGCAAACTACCGTGAACTGCATACCCACTGTGCTGCCCACATGTACAACATGATGTGCTTTTTTTCCCATCCTGATGGTTCTCTTGCCTTCTGATGCCCCATACATACAAAACAATAAACAGTTTCCCTGGCACCACAAGTTCAGATTATTACAGTGACCAGTATGCATTACCAGAGCCAGTATCCCTTTCAGATGTCCCAGCATTGGCAAGCCCTTGTACTACAAAATTGAATTGAGATCTTTAGATCATAAAATTTTGTAATACTAGTAGCTGTAATAATATTGTCACATTAAATTCTTACAGATCTGAATGCTTTCCTAATGCATCACTCACGATGGAAGTAACAAAGAGGTGAAGAATTCTAATTCTGGACTTCAGTAACTAGAAAGTGTGTTAATATTTTAACCGAAGGCTGCAAGAGAACCACAAAATGAAACATAGCCAAAACTGTGAGGATGACACATTTTTCGTTGATGCCTAATTGCTAATAAGTAACCAAAGTCAGAGGGAAAGCAGTAAGTTCAAAAACCAGAAACTTTAGAAAGAAATTTCACACTACTTTAATATTAGGTACCAAAGACCCAAGTGCCTGTTTCACACTTCAATTGTGTTTTTATCCAGATCATGGACAGAAATGAATCAAAAAGGGGTCTTACTGATGGTGTAAGACATTGCACTGTCCAAAACCACATTCCTTGGCAACCAGGAGCAGCGTACTGGTAAAGAGAACCATAAGGTGGCGGCACCCATACGCCAAAACAAAATAGCATTGTAGGAATATTCAATAAATGTACATACAGTGCATCCAGAAAGTATTCACAGCGCATCACTTTTTCCACATTTTGTTATGTTACAGCCTTATTCCCAAATGGATTAAATTCATTTTTTTCCTCAGAATTCTACACACAACATCCCATAATGACAACGTGAAGAAAGTTTACTTGAGGTTTTTGCAGATTTATTATAAATAAAAAAACTGAGAAATCCCATGTACATAAGTATTCACAGCCTTTGCTCAATACTTTGTCGATGCACCTTTGGCAGCAATTCCAGCCTCAAGTCTTTTTGAATATGATGCCACAAGCTTGGCACACCTATTCCTCTTTGCAGCACCTCTCAAGCTCCATCAGGTTGGATGGGAAGCGTCGGTGCACAGCCATTTTAAGATCTCCCCAGAGATGTTCAATGAGATTCAAGTCTGGGCTCTGGCTGGGCCACTCAAGGACATACACAGAGTTGTCCTGAAGCCACTCCTTTGATATCTTGGCTGTGTGCTTAGGGTCGTTGTCCTGCTGAAAGATGAACCGTTGCCCCAGTCTGAGGTCAAGAGTGCTCTGGAGCAGGTTTTCATCCAGGATGTCTCTGTACATTGCTGCAGTCATCTTTCTCTTTATCCTGACTAGTCTCCCAGTTCCTGATGCTGCCACCACCATGCTTCACTGTAGGGATGGTATTGGCCTGGTGATGAGCGGTGCCTGGTTTCCTCCAAACGTGACGCCTGGCATTCACACCAAAGAGTTCAATCTTTGTCTCATCAGACCAGAGAATTTTGTTTCTCATGGTCTGAGAGTCCTTCAGGTGCCTTTTGGCAAACTCCAGGCGGGCTGCCATGTGCCTTTTACTAAGGAGTGGCTTCCGTCTGGCCACTCTACCATACAGGCCTGATTGGTGGATTGCTGCAGAGATGGTTGTCCTTCTGGAAGGTTCTCCTCTCTCCACAGAGGACCTCTGAGCTCTGACAGAGTGACCATCGGTTTCTTGGTCACCTCCCTGACTAAGGCCCTTCTCCCCTAATCGCTCAGTTTAGATGGCCAGCCAGCTCTAGGAAGAGTCCTGGTGGTTTCGAACTTCTTCCACTTACGGATGATGGAGGCCACTGTGCTCATTGGGACCTTCAAAGCAGCAGACATTTTTCTGTAACCTTCCCCAGATTTGTGCCTCGAGACAATCCTGTCTTGGAGGTCTACAGACAATTCCTTTGACTTCATGCTTGGTTTGTGCTCTGACATGAACTGTCAACTGTGAGACCTTCTATAGACAGGTGTGTCCCTTTCCAAATCAGGTCCAATCAACTGAATTTACCACAGGTGGACTCCAATGAAGCTGCAGAAACATCTCAAGGATGATCAGGGGAAACAGGATGCACCTGAGCTCAGTTTGGAGCTTCATGGCAAAGGCTGTGAATACTTATGTACAGGTGCTTTCTCAGTTTTTTTATTTTTAATAAATTTGTAAAAACCTCAAGTAAACTTTTTTCACGTTGTCATTATGGGGTGTTGTGTGTAGAATTCTGTGGGGAAAAAATGAATTTAATCCATTTTGGAATAAGGCTGTAACATAAGAAAATGTGGAAAAAGTGATGCACTGTGAATACTTTCCGGATGCACCGTATAAGTAAAACATTATAACGCAAAAGTAACTAACTGCACAGTGCCAAAGATAAGGCAGTAGAGTCGCACAAAGGTTTGGGGTAGCCACCCATATAATTTGTCTTGGCTGCAAAAGAGTTAAATTTTGGAGTACATTGAACAGAACTAACTTAAGGAGGCAAAGTTGGCAGTTTTAAGGGAGTGCAGAGGAAGTGAGGTCATCAGGGTTGGAACCAGAAGCGAGGTCACCTGGTCATCCGGAAGTGGAAGTGACGTCATTGGACCCAGGCGGAATTTCCCGTAATCGGCTTGCAGTGGAAAGAGAGAAAGGGTCAGTACACTGCGCCACCCCCTGGTCTGTCGTGGAATTACCCTCATTCAGAGGCCCTTTAGCTGCCTCCCATGCGCACGTGTGTGACAATAGAAATCAAGAAATCCATTTACTTTTGCTTAGAAAAATGTATCCTAAGAGAAAAATACTTTTAAAGTTAACATCTTGTAACAGTTTACTGCTATTGCTGAAGACTAAGGTTCAGAATGTTTCCTTCAAAAATCAATAGTTTTGACATGGAAAATGTAATATAGTGTAATCATTTTCTATATTATGCAAAGTATTACAATGCAGTATACAAATTATAGTGTCAGCAACAACCAAAAAGTAGCCAGTGCACAAATAGTCGATTTAATTTTGCCTGTGAAAATATTTTCTCGTTTTTTCTTAACCTTTTCATTATGACCCTGCTTGCAAAGAAATTGACAAACCAGGCTAGTTCTACATAGTACTCTGCACTACATCATAATCCATATTTTTACGGACACAATCCTCCGCAAATAGGTGACATAAGTGCAAGTGTGCCCGCATAAACTTGCCTTGTAGCTTTCTACTCCATCCTGTTGAAAGAAAAGAAATTGTAGTGCAAATTAAGAAAAGAGATACTGCCGGCACGGCACGCTCTTCATCTCGACCTCATAACGTACGCTGTCATGTAACCGACAATGTACTTGCACGTCCAATCTCCAGCACCATAATAAAAAAGGATATTTTCAAATACATACCATCATTTTTTTATACGACAGGAAAATGAAATCGGCTTATTTTAATTTACTTCTTAACCTGTGTTTCCATATTACAGTACTGATCTAACACCACTGACCCACTGCTTGGACCCGATACTTAACGACTCACCTCTTAGGCCAAGCACAGGAGGGCATCATTCTGAAGCCAGAGTGGGCATCCGCTAATGGGAAAAAAAAATCACGTGTGGTCCTTGCCAAGTCTTTCCTTTGCCTGTGTGTGTGTGCAACATTTATTGGTAGAAAACTAATAGCGTTGAAATGTAACTGTAGAATTACACACACTGCCTTGGAGTACTAGAAGCCATCAAGGATTACATGCTCCCTTTATGGCTCGCAATAAATTGAAAAATTAACCCTTTCATCGTAGAGTGTACGGAGGTAAAACCAGAACAGTACAGCTGCACATATACAGTATGTAAGGTGCTTACTAGTCTACCATTGAGTGAATTAAGCCCATTGTAGTCTGAGCATTCAAACAGACCTTGTGTTGTACTGAATTATACTGATCATCCATATTGCCAATGTCGTGGTGCATCCCAGACAAGACCACACTATTCCTTCCCAGGTTTTAGAATAGTAATTTCTACTCTGAAGGATTCCCTTTCTTCATTTTCCTGCCTTGTGCTTGCTTTAATTTTTTCTTCACCTTTTAATGTACTTATTGATTGCATCTTCTGCATATTGTTACATTGCATCCTGTAGATTTACTTGAATGTTGTTTTCCTCCGTAAAAAGCTTTTTGAGGTCAAATTTAACACAAAGGTAATATTGGCATGTAAAATCTAACTGAATAGCAGGAGACATGAAATTGTTGGTGTTGTGATTCAGGCCCTTTGCTCAAATAGTCTGGGGCTATTGTCCTGGGGGAAATCAAGAGAAGGAAAAGTGAATCCTTTACTAGTTGTGGCCTGAAGTAAAATTAGGCACCCAAGAGGCACGATGAGTTCTTATTTACATTTAAATTCCACTGAGTACCAACCCACAGAGGAACTGTGCGTAAGGAGAACACCAGGTGGGGCCTCGTTCACTGCCTGTAAGATGGGAAAGTCATATTTACAATCCTCAGATGTGCTGTTGACTTCAAATTCATATTAACAAGTGCTGCACTTGACTAAGACCAACCTGAGAAGACTCCGAACAGCTAGCTACTATAAAACGGACCTTATCTAGAAACAAAAAGTGAATGGACTGTGATTATAAAATCACAGGAAGTTTCAAGCCTTCCTATGTGATCAGTTTTTTTGTGAAAATAATGAATTGCTGCTTTTAATTTTTTTCTGAGAGATTAATACACCTTAATCAGAAGTCATAACTAGTCTTGATCAATGAAATTTGCCCCAGTAACCTTTTCAGGGATAAATTCTAGTCTAGCTTAGGCCAATTTATTCCCTGCATCCCATGAAGCTTTCGGGTCCAGGGTGACATCACAGAGCTATAGCAGCAAATATTAGATGGGGATGTCAACACCCGATCTTCAGTACTTGCACAATTTGCATTGCATATGCAGAGAACTCTCACATATGGTTACCATACGCGTACTGTGCCTCACGCTTGCCAGCAGCTATGCCACCTGCATTTCAGAACTATTCATCCATCCATTATTTAACCCGCTATATCCTAACTACAAGGTCACGGGGGTCTGCTGGAGCCAAATAAACCCTGGGCAGGGCGCCAGCCTACCGCAGGGCACACACACAAGAGACAATTTAGAATCGCCAATGCATGTCTGTGGGAGGAAACCCACGCAGATTTGGGGAGAACATGCAAACTCCACACAGGGAGGACTCGGGAAGCGAACCCTTAAGGGTCTCCTAACTGCGAGGTACCAGCGCTGCCCACTGCACTACCGTGTGCTGCCCACTTGTACAACATGATGTGCTTTTTTTTCCCCATCCTGATGGTGCTCTTGCCTTCTGATGCCCCCCAACATACAAAAAAATAAACAGTCTCCCTGGCACCACAAGTTCAGATTATTACAGTGACCAGTATGCATTGCCAGAGCCAGTATCCCTTTCAGATGTCCCAGCATTGGCAAGCCCTTGTACTACAAAATTGAACTGAGATCTTTAGATCATAAAGTTTTGTAATACTAGTAGCTATAGTAGTACTGTCACGTGAAATTCTTACAGATCTGAGCTTTCCTAATGCATCGCTCACGATGGAAGTAACAAAGAGGTGAAGAATTCTAATTCTGCGTCACCATACCGCCCACTTCAGAACTAGTGGTAATAAAAATAATAATAATAATAATAACATCGACTTTATTGCTATATCACTTATCAAGCCAAACAGCACAAAGTGTTTCACATGTAATAGGCCATTTCAAGGTATAAAAACACACAAAAAACAGGAAATAGTTTATATTATTATTATTTATTTTATTATTCGAACAATAAAATGAATATTTGTAATTAATAAGCCAGTCATGTCAATGTCAAATTTATTTCTATAGCACATTTAAAACGACATAGGAATGCTGTGGCCAAGGTGCTTTACAATAATAGAATAAAAGAAAACATATTATTAACATGAATAACATAAATAGAAATAAAATAAATAAACATAAATAAAATAAATAATAAATACAAGTAATGTTAAATAATCACAGCGATGAAAGCATCAGTATTACTGAAGGTCACAGAATGTAAGTGAATAGAAATGAGTCTTTAATCTCGTTCTGAATTGTCGACGACTCCTTTATGTGACGAGGTAAAGAGTCCCACAGGTGAGGTGCCACTGCTGTCCCCCTTAGCTTGACACTCGGTACGAGACAACAAGAGACAACTGACCAGAAGATCTAAACACTCTGGATGGCTGGTGTAAAGCACACAATTCAGATAAACAGGCAGGATTGAGCCCATGTAAAGATTTAAAAACTAGCAACAAGATTTTAAAATCAATTTGAAAACTGACAGGCAGCCAGTGTGAAGAAGCTAATATCGGAGAAACAGAGTCGGACTTTCTTGCCCCAAGCAGAAAGCAAGCGGCAGAATTCTGGACCAACTGTGACCTGCGTATCAGAGATTTGCTAATCCCAGAATACGGCGAGTTGCAGTAATCAAGGCGAGAAATAAAAGCATGAGTAGCTTTCGCAAGATCCTAGAAGATAAAAAAAAGGCTTGATCTTACCTAACAGACAAAGCTGGAAAAAGAGACTCTTGACTACAGAATTAACTCAAAAGAGAGGTTACCGTCAAAGATAACACCAAGATTGCAGACTTGAGGTTTGCAAAAGACAGAGAAAGAGTCGAGAAGTCCAAGACCAATTTGGGCTTCAACTGATGGACCCGCTATAAGCACCTCCATTTTATTTTGATTCAGATCAAGAAAATTATTAGCCATCCAGGATCTTAGTTCAGACAGACAGTTGTGCAGTTAATTTATTGCAGAGTTGCAGACGGGAATATAAATCTGAGTATCATCAGCATAGCAGTGAAAAGAAATGTTAAATTTCCTAAAAATCGCTCCAATAGGGTGAAGGTATATAGATAATAAGATAGGACCCAAAATGGATCTCTGAGGAACACCACATTTAAGAGGAGCAGTAGACTAAAAAGAGGAATTTAAAGTCACTGAAAAGTGTCTACCAGTTAGATCTGACCTGAACCAGTTAAGAGCAGCCCTTTTAATCCCAAACAAGATGTTCAAGCCACATCAGCAATATCTCATGGTCAATAGTGTCAAAGGCAGCGGACAGGTCAAGGAGGACAAGGACTGCAGCGCCACCTGAGTCAGTAATAAGAGAGATGTCATTGAATACTTTAAGGAGGGCCGCCTCACTCCTTTCATAGTTAAAGCTTAATTGTTATTAAAATTAAAAGTTAGACAATAGAAATACATTTTTAAAAGTTGCTAATGAGTTAGTTGATCTAATAGCTGGACAATAAACTGTTCCATAGTCTAGGGGCCATCACGGAAAAGGCCTTATCTCCTTTTTGTCTTGGAATTTTCAAGGGGCGCTGCGAAAACTTTTGTAAAATATTTAAAATTGCTAGTGTTTTTGAACTTTTGGTTGATTAAAAAGATAATGTTTAAAAAAAAAAAAATTTTATGTTGGAAAAACAGATAACAGAACACTTATGGAAATGAAGTCTAAGAAACGCGAGAGACTTCAAATGTTCGACAAGAAAATGCGCGTCTGTCCTTCGAAAATTGATCCTCGCATCGATCTCGTATGTGCTGAAAAACTCAGAATCTCAACGTGCACATGAATTAAATTTAAGATTTATCCTTTGATTCCTTTATTAATGTCTTTCAAACTTGTAAAATTAACTGTTTTTATTGCCGATTGTCCATAGATTGTGTCGTCACGACTTTATGGGCAGTCCCTCAGGTGCGGCGCGAAAGAAAATTTTTGGACATAGTGTGCCGCAACTCGAAAAAGGTTGCCTTTCACTGGTCTAGACCTTGGCACATTGAATAGTCCTTAATCTGAGGATTGTAGGGGTCTTGCCGTCTAATAAGGTATTAATAATTCTGAAATATCACCCAGAGCTAAACTATCAAAGCCTTAGAAGTAATCAATAAAATTTTAAAGTTCATTCTGAAATTTACTGGTATCCAGTGGAGAGAAGCCAGGATTGAGGTAATGCAGTCACGAAATGTAGTCTTTCTGAGTAGTCTTCCTGCAGCATTCTGTGGCAAACAACGCGTTGCAATAATCAAGACAAGATGAAGTAAAAGTATGCATAACCCTTTCAGTATCTTTAACAGATAAAGAAACTCTGAACTTGGCAATGTTTTTCAGTTGATAAAAACTTCACTGTATTGATTTGTTAACATGAGGTTCAAAATTTAGGATGGCATCAAAAGATCCTCTAAATTCCTCATCAAAGATTTAATATTAGGTACCAAAGACCCAAGTGCCTGTTTCACATGGGCTGTATTTCATATTTCATCAATTACCAAAATCTCAGTTTTGTCAGGGTCGAGCTGTAAAACGTCAAATGCCATCCACTTTCTTACATCATTTATACAGGCCTGAAGAACTGAAAAAACAGATCCAATGTTAGGCTTTATCAACAGATTCAGCTGTAAATCGTTTGCATTGCAGGGTCCCTCCCTGAAAACATAAGCCATTCTGACTGGAATTACAATAAAATAAAGCCCCTTTCTCGGCAATACCACCCCCTATTAAGGCTACATTCACATGGTACCTTAAAGTGGCTCTGTCCTTATTTTTTTCTCACCTAATTTTGCCTTGTATGTTTTCACTGGTCAGATAAATTATGAAACTGATACAACCTGTCTGTCCTGAATGGGCCTCGTATGCACAAAACAATTTTGTCAGACAAGATATTTAAAAATAAAATGCTGGTTGCTGCTCAACTTCATATCACTGTAGAGCAGGAGGTGTGTGAATTCATCAACTCATGATAGATAGCAAGGAAAAGAATCAAGAAATGAAAGATCAGAGCTTTTGGTTTGAGCTCATTTATCCCTGCTGGTGTTCATAGAAACAAGTGGCCCAAAGAACAAAAGACAGGACAGGACTGATGAGGGTCCTGGGGACAGGTTTGGATGCAAAAAATTTGTTACTAGAGCAGTGCAAGTATTTTCTGAAAAGTTTTGATTCCATGATGTTTTCTTGCTAGTCAAAAAAAAAAACATGTCTTCATCACATAAATAATAAATACAAAGTTGTCAGCGGTAGTGGAGACCCCAGTGAAGATCCAGGGCCTGCTGGGATGCAATATATGGCCTGGGGGAACACCTTGGGATCCCACAGTATAAACTGACAAGTGTGACTAGGAAATGGGATGTATGGACCTCACTGTTGCCCCCCGTGACCCGGGTTCAGATAAACGGTGGAAAATGAAAGAATGAGTGAAGACATAATGCTAACAATTTAGGTTCTACAAAATTACATCTTTTACTAATTTACTCTGGGGCGGCACGGTGGCGCAGTGGTAGCACTTCTGCCTCACAGAAGTTTGCATGTTCTTCTCGTGTCTGCGTGGGTTTCCTCCCACAGTCCAAAGACATGCAGGTTAGGTGCATTGGCAATCCTAAATTGTCCCTAGTGTGTATGTGTGTGTGTGTGCCCTGCGGTGGGCTGGCACCATGCCCAGGGTTTGTTCCTGCCTTGTACCCTTTGCTGGTTGGGATTGGCTCCAGCAGACCCCCGTGACCCCGTGTTAAGATATAATGCGTTGGATAATAACTGACTGACTGACTAATTTACTCTTAGGTACCAAGACCTTAACGAAGGCTTCTTTTGGTTTTAATGACATTTACAGAGCATTAGTAAAATGGTTATTGACTTGTGCAATGTGGCATATAAAAATAACTTCACTTTGGAATGATCAGAAATGTCTTAAATGAGACATATTTCTCTTGATATTGCATACTTCAATATACAACCTGTGACTCCTTCATATTCATAAATAATTTTACCAGCCTATCAAATGACACACTGCACAGAGCTGAATAGCCACTTTACTGATGTTTTGCAAGTGTCATTAACGCCAAACGAAGCCTTTGTTAACTCTTTCAGGGCTGATGTCGACTTTTGTCAAAATTCAGGAGTAGAGGACGGCAATCAGCTGTAAACTGCAACGAAACTCACCCTTACATTTTAGTTCGAAAATTACATAGCTTTGTTGATTAAACCTCGATTCCCTACACGTGGATCAGTAGCGAAAAGCAAACAACCTCTAAAATGGTGCTGACATCTGGGGAGAGACCAAAGCAAATGAGAAAAGCAAAATACTCCATGGATGTTTTACGTAATTTCGGTGAACAGGGCTCTGACATGTCAGACTCCGAGTTTGATGCAAGTGATCTGGAGATGGATATCAAAAACGAAAGTGAGGTACCAGCATCGGTCTGATCACTCTCATCTGATACACTTTCATGTAGCTGATGCACCTACAATAGCATTTGCCTGGGAGGACCACCACTTATGATGACAAGAGGTACAAACCATATTGCGTCACACTGAGACCACCACCACCCACCTGCTGTGCGAAGACAGCCAAGCAACTGGCTCACCGTGCATTCCTGCTGGCCATCGGGGTGCCACCCAAGCAGCCACTACCACCAGAAATGCTGAACCTGCGCCCACAGCACATAGCAACAGACGTTTTCTGTTGACTTAAGTGTGAAACCATCGCTTTGTGTGCTTTTCAGAAAACTGAGATTTTTGGAAAAAATATTCAGCCCTCAAAGAGTTACGGTCCTGTTACATTACAGTCAGTGAGTAATAGGTGCCTTTTTGCAGTGCCTAAACTGAAGCGTTCTTGTGCGTCCATCCATTTGCACTTTTCCTGAAACGCTGATCCAGTTCAGAGTGGCAGCCAGAGCAGAGCTTTAAGCCCAGTCTCCCAGAGCTGTGAGACGTCAGCATTAATTCTTATGCCACCCTGCTACACTGCCTATTATCCCATTTCTTGTAATTATGGTACTGTATATGCTATACATCATGATGTTAACAAAATTAAGATTTTTATTTTCATTATTATTTATATAAATTGACAAAGGAAGGCCAAAAATAATACTAGTCCATCCTTTTGTGTTCTACTTACATTGAAGGTAAATATACCTTTTATAAAAGCTATTGTGTGTGTAAGATCATAAAAACAATGGGAAATATATTCAAGTAAAAGTGCATTAAATATATATTTCATCTTTGTCAGCAGTCCATAAACACAATTTAGTTGGCCATTAGTGGAGCCCCCAGTGACGCAGCGAGCTTTCATTCAATAGAGAGGCTCAAGCAGCCCCTTTTAACAATTATTGTCAAAGATTTACATTTACATTGTCACTTTAATGGTCCCTTCATCTAGCTGGAGCTCAGATGCACACAGTGCCGCAATCACAGCTTTTCTTCCCATAGGACTTCCGTTTGTCATTACACATAGCTTGCGAACTCTTTACTGTTAGAAGCCCCCGTGCCTTGTGGTAATGCACAGTTTATCTGCAGCCTCCGAGAATGCTAAAGAGGTCCTGACACACAGTTGGGACCCCTGGGGTCTGATCTCAGGGGTCTCAGTGGTTGTTTGCCTGTTTGCCATCAGAGTTTTCATCTCCCTTTATCCCTTTGTGCTGCGGCCCACCTCGGGCAGTCTCCTCAGAGCGGATCTGAAAGGAGCAGCTGCTGTTAAAGAGTGCCATTTCCTCCTGCTGTCACCACACTGCTATTCCCTATTAATATGCATATGAACTTGTTTCTCTTAGTTCTGGACTCTAATGACAAAGTGGGAAAGCATATGCTTGAAATATTTATGATCTTGTGCAGTAATTAAGCAAGGAAAAAAATATACACACACACACACAGAGCACAGTTAAAGCAAAAGTCAATGGTGTGTATCTGAGTCACCATACCAATAGAGTGAACAAGGAAAGGAAAGTGCTTCTTAATTAATTTCTAATGGGATCACTTTTGAGAGCATTTGCATGAAAATTATTTTATTGCTTTTTTTATTAGCAACTGTGGGCTTCCTTTCACATATCATCCACAAAGAATGCACCTTTTTATTTGTTTGGGCAGTCAATTATCCATCCTCTGCTGTATATCACGTTTTTGTTTTTATTATATACACATTTTTTAATAAATTCCATACCCCTTTTTAAAACATTGTGTTAGAAGGTATGGTGGTGCACTAGTTATTGCTTCTACCTCGTGAATGTTGCATTTTTGGTTCCAATTTCTCACCCCATTGCTGTCTGTGTAGCATTTGCACTTTCTTTCCATTTTGTTTGGGAATTTTTCACATATTCCAAGGAGTTGTGTGAGAGGATAACCGGCACATCATCCAGGGTGGCTTTTGGGATAGGATTTGGCTCTCCTTTGACCCTCTACTGGATTCTACAATTTTATAATGAATGGAGGATGGAAAATATCGCATTTTATAAATGGGTAAAGATAAAATTCTTTATAAAAAGGTAAATATCCATATTTATGTAACCCATTTGAGGATCTTGGGGATCTTCGCCTATCCCAGCAACCCTGAATGCCAGTGAAGAAGAGATCCTGTATACCAGAACACCAAGTCAATTAATGGTGCAGTCATTCAGTCTTTAAAATTCTTTAAATAATATCTGATTTTAATTCCCCATAAATACATTTGATTGCAACTAGAAGGATATAATCGAAAACCAGCTTAACTGATTCAGGCTCCTAGGGACCTTGGACCATCCAGGAAGTACTGGGTGCGAGACTGAGATCATTTATTATTAAGGTAGCAATGTAAGAGCGTGATGCCCAGGTTGCCTGCAAGCGGCATTATTTCCTTGAACCCAGGGAACTGATATAGATAGATAGATAGATACTTTATTAATCCCAAGGGGAAATTCACATATTCCAGCAGCAGTATACTGATACAAAGAAACAATATTAAATTAAATAGTAATAAAATTGAAAAGAATTAAAATAAAATTAATGTTCGCATTCGATAAACTAATATTGTCTGGGCAATGAGAACACACAGAGCAAGGAATGGTGCAAAATGTGAATGTGTCCAACAATAAGTAAAGTGCAGCGCAGATCTTCCATAACTAAACAGATAAATATATCGGAGGTTAAAAACAGAATCGGTTCTTTAAATTACTCCTGAGTCACTGCGCTTTGTTCTAAAAGCCAATGTCTCCTCTGGATACCCTTTTAGGTCTCGTCAGCAAGAGAATACGTCCTCTGACGAACACGGTCAACACATTACATCTGGCATGTGTGTGTGAGGACCCCACAAACCCTGCTCCCTTTTCCCAGTGCCATCCTTTGGCCTTTACAGGAATCTCTCAGAGTGGCTGGTCACTCCTGGTACTCCAAACACCCAGCAAGTGTGCCCGCTAGCCTAGAACGCCTTTGCTCCACTCCAGGTAGCATTCTCCACCATCTGCCTACTCTTTGTAGCATCACCAGCTAAGCCACAAACCTGACTCTTTCTCTTTTTCTTTACCTTTAACCTCTCGTTTCTCTTATTCTCTCTCTTTTTCTTTCTCATTCTCCCTCTCTCTCAACTCAGGCTAATGTTAAACTAAAGTGGGCGTGGCTTACTAATTATTCACTGCGGAGGGCCAATGTGGACAGAGGAGCTCATCAAGCAATTAGCTGGCCTCCAAACCAAATACCCCATGGAACCCGAGCCTGAGTGCACTGTTTATATACAGTATAAAAGAAATTAAAAGCACGCACACTGCCATGGACCCCTAACACGCATTATCACAGGGAAGAAAACTGTACAAGGTTTTATGATCATACCTTGTGTTGATTACTGTTTGAATAGGCACTGGTTTACCTCTGATTTTGAAAACAATATCAACTTCATAAAACAGAAATATTATATACTTTTGTTTCTGTGCCATTCAAGTTGCTTTCTCAGTTTGTTTTACTTTCACAGTTACCAGAACATCGCCTTACATAACCCAAAGACCCAATTGCTGTCTGTGTAGCATTTGCACTTTCTTCCCAGGTCTGCTTAGGTTTTTTTCACACATTCCAAAGATTTGTGTGTGAAGTTAACTGGCGATTCTAAATTGAAAGACCAACACGTCATCTGGGATGGGTTACTGCCTTGCATCAGACCCTGCTGGAATAGGATTTAGCCCTCCTGTCACCATCCACTTGATAATGAATGGGAAATGGAAAATATCAGTTTATAAATGGGTAGATATCATTTGACTCTTGATACATTTTCTGTCCGAATTGAGGATATTGGACATCTTAATCTATCCCAGCAAAAGTTGGTGTAAGCAAAGAAGTGACCCTGGACATTAGAGCACCAGTCTATTGCATGTTCCACTCTTGCAATCGAATACAATTCTGTTAAATAATAATGGATGTTTTTCCCTCTTATTTACATTTGATTGAAGCCGGAAGTACAGCATCTAATATATAAAGCAGAGTCGATGTATGTATGTGTGTGTGTATATGTTAGGTAGAATGCCCAGTGCGAGGCTGGGTGGTGTCATGGCCTCGGGACCCCTGCAGATTTTGTTTTTTTTGTTTGTTTTTTCTGTTCTCCTGGCCATCAGACCTAACTTTATTGTTTGTTAATTAGTATTGCCTAATTGTATTTTTATATTATATATACATATACATACCTCTAATATATAAAGCAGAGTCGATGTATGTATGTGTGTATGTATGTTTGTTTGTCCGCCGTACAAATCTGCACCGGGTGTCCGATTGGCACCAAACTGGGGATGGGGCTCCTTTGCGATCAGAACAAAGTCATGGGGTATGTTTGGTTCGGAAAAATGTTCGTGGTGAACCGCAGGGCACCTTTTCACCGACACAACATTCAGCACATGTCCCCATACTTAAGATGACCGCACGTTGCAACAGAAGTTCACCGCGGCACCATCTAGCAGCAGCTTTGGTCTCTGTGCGTCGCTCTTTACCCATGTTTCTTTAAAATACCAACAGATGGCGGAAGCGTCCAAGTATGAGAAGGCCGACTGCTTTGATCGAGTGAAGACAAACTGCCGTATGGATATAAAACGTGAACGACCCAGTTCGCGTGACCGGCTCACACACCCACGTTTCCGCACGTCACACTCCCACACGCACTGATACTGCTGTATTTCATTCGCCAACATTCAAGCACGTTTGAACAGAGACTTGCCTTAAAAAGACAGCATCCTTCCCCCACCATTTTCCCCAAACGCAGCACCAGTTATACGTCACTTCTCTCTGTAGTTACCATCGTGACTGACAGTACGATTTCAGTGTTGCTCTTTCTGACTGACTGGTGCTATTTGTTCGCTTCACGACGCATTGTAAATAACGTAAATTCATCTCACTGTGGTGCTTATTCTGTACGTAATACCATGTAACACATTATAATTGTCCTGCTTTTCGCTAATATACCCATGCCACTGAAAACAAGACGTAGAATTTGAAGGTCCACTTCAGATGCCACAACAAAGTCTATTTCAAGGGCGTCTGAAACGCCACAGCACACAGAATCCACAGTGTAGGAACTTACAATAAAATGTCAATCAGAAAACAGTTTGTTCTATTTCTATGTTCTGTTTCTTTCATTTCGGAAATTCACCGGTTATGGATTCCCGGGCAATGCGGGCTACTCCTGCTAGTGCAGTATAATCTTAAACCTGCTTAATTAATTCGGGGTCATGGGGACCTATCCAGACAGCACTGGGCTTTAAACTAAAAGCCAACAACACAGCCACACTGGTATAATTTATAATCACCATTTCTCCCCAATATGTATATCTTTACGGATGTGAAAGGAAAACTTGAGACACAGGGAAAGCATGCAAGCTCCACAAAGACAACAACATGGCATATCCAGGACTCTGCAACTCTAAGCCCTATACCAGTGTGTAGTTAACATTTGAATTTATACATTTAAATGTGAATTTTTGCACAAGCAGGTAGGGGAGAAGTTTTCATGTTATCACCTCTTGTATAGATTTCTGCTCTATGCAATCCTGCATTGTTTTGAGAATGTTAAGTTATTTGGGGTGCTTTAAGAATCCTGATTAATAAGCAGTAGATAAACCATAGATTTAACCATATCAAAGATCAGTATTAGACCAATAATGCAATCGGTAGGTTAAAACAGTAGAGTAATCAGCCGAGCTGAACATCAGGTAAAAAGAGAAAAATGACTGTTGACACAAATGAAATCAGAGAGGAGCAGTTAAGGGACAAAGGCTCCTCTTTATCCAAGAGGTGTGCACAGACGCTCAGTGGGAGCCGCAAAGTGAGGATCATCACTTCCAGATATGCGAATATATAACCATATTAAAGAAAGACTAGTGTCCGTTTCTATTCCAGCTTTTTTACATCATGCGGTAAATGAAGTTTGCAGGTGTCCAAGATTAAATTTTGCATTTGCTTTCTAGGCAGTGTCGTGCGTTAGAGCACACACAGTGGTAACACATTTTATATTTCAAGCATTTATTTGGATCTTTAACAGAACTTCAGCATCCTTGCTGATAATTCATCATTTTTGCACTTGGAAAAAAGGCTGCAAGCTATGTGGGTAGGTACAAGTGTAGATATTAAAAAATACACTTTCAATGAAAGCTGCCTAATGAATATTAATATAACGGTACTAACAAATCAAAAAAAAAAAAAATCATCATGTTAGGACCCAAATAGGCAGTCGATTAAAATTCTGCTTGTTATTAAAACTGTTTTTCCCCCTCTTAATTACATTTGAAAAGATATTAGAGGGAGAAAAAAAATGATTACGTCATATTTGATAATAAAACAAAACTTTCCCTTAAAGCTGATTGATTTGAAAATCAAGCACAGGATGAGGCTATGATATATTCCATAATTATAGAGTGAGGATGAGAGTCTCTTCAGGTTATAAAACATCATGGGGCGGACACTCACATTTCAGCGTGACACCATTTATCATAAGATGTCACGCCATTAAAAATATATTTGTTAGGTGTGAGGTTTCCCAATTGCATCCCTATAAAACATTCGTCTCCATCAGAATACAATTCTTTTCCTGGCTGCCCTGTATGGGCTAATCTATCCCTTTTTGAAATAAAAAGGTTGAATCCACCCCAGTTTAATTTTGTCTCCAATTGTTTCTTAGCAAAATAAAATACAATTGCTTTGTGGATCCAGCAATGAAACAAAATTCATTTTTGCTTAAGAATGATACATACAAATGACAGCCAGAATTGCTGCAGTATATTAAGAAAATAATAATGTAGCAAATGTGCAGAGTAAAAACTAGGTTCAAATTTTATAATCTTAAATTCACACTTAAAAGTGAATGTAGCTGTTCCATTTATATGCACCTCAAGTGTTCGTTCAATTTTTTCTCTTTAAAGTAGCTGCACAGTGATCTTTTTTTTTTTTTGCCTCTTGTTTTTCTCTCTCACTTTTCTATCATGCTTTAAACATTTCTTTTTGTCACATCTCTTGCATAGCCTGAATGCTTGGTAAGCTCCACAAGCGTGCAGATGGGAGAATAAAATAAGTGTAAAGAATATAAGAAATCACCAAGAGAAGCAGCCTAGAACAAATGGACTTGAGGGAAGGTACCGAGGGATGATTTAAAAATCATCAAGCACGATATTCATGCGTTTTTCACTCACCGAGGTGCTGCACACACACGTCCTGTCCTCTGCTTCACCCTTTCCCTCTATCTCCATTGTTTCAGCCCTGCTTCTGGTCACTGGTAGTCTCGATTGCTCTCAGGCCCTCACATCCCAGCTCTTGGTCTTGCAAGCCTTCTTGCTTCTGCTTCTTCCTTCTTGCTCAGCGATTGTCGTAGCACGGCACTCAGCACCACACTGGCTTGTTTTGTCAATAACCATTTATTTGTTGCTGGAATAGCAGCAGCCATTACATCTGACCTCCCTGTTTCATCAATTATGGATAGATTATTGGATGTGAACATCTGCAAAAGCTTGCTGTTGGACTCACCTCCTGGCTGGGATTAGATAAAGTATTAAACTGTTGTTTATTGTCAGGCCAAAACTCTACTGGGAAGCCGGAGGGAATTCTTGAACCAGCAAACTTCCATCAGCAGGCACCTTAAATTGTTTAGCAGTGCTGCTGAGCCACATAAGATGTTAGCCATTTATTATTTACACTTATTACCAGTTGTTATAGTGTACGTGATAAAAGCTCTTGGCAGAAGCTGAATTTGGGCTTTTCTGGTCATGTCTGCAGCTGCGTGCTTGCATTTTGTTAATTTGTTCTCTTTATCAAATAGTATTCTTAAAGTTCCCCCAAAACCAACATCTTTTGGTGGTAGTGATAAATTCATATTTCTTAAATTCTTCATAGACAGAAAAATTAACAAATTAGTTTGCCTTTTATAGTTTTTTTTTTTTTCCATATTGTGCAGCATTTGCAATTTGGACCGTGATGTGTGCATGTCTATATAATGAGGTCAGTAACAGGCATTTCACACCCTAAACCCACACCACAACTGTCAAGGCCAAATCTTGGTTACAAAAGATCCATCATGTTCTGAATTGGTAGTGGAGGGCACTGATGGGGCTGTCTACTCTAGCTGCTCTAGCCCCTCATGGACCCCATGATCATCAGAGGTGACTGTGCAGAGGGTGCAGACCTATAAATACCTGGGAGTGCAGATGGATGACAAATTGGACTGGACTGTCAATACTGATGCTTTGTGCAAGGGAGGACAGCAACGACTATACTTCATTAGAAGGCTGGCGTCCTTCAACATCTGCAATAAGATGCTGCAGATGTTCTATCAGACAGCTGTGGCGAGCGCCCTCTTCTACACGGTGCTGTGCTGGGGAGGCAGCATAAAGAAGAGGGACGCCTCACGCCTGGACAAACTGGTGAGGAAGGCAGGCTTTATTGTAGGCACGGAGCTGGACAGTTTGACATCCGTGGCAGAGCGACGGGCGCTGAGCAGACTCCTGTCAATCATGGAGAATCCACTGAACAGGATCATCTCCAGACAGACTGCTGTCACCGTCCTGCTCCACTGACAGACTGAGGAGACCCCACACTATGTGACTCTTCAATTCCACCCGGGGGGGTAAACGTTAACATTATACAAAGTTATTGTCTGTTATACCCGCATTTTTATCACTCTTTAATTTAATATTGTTCTTTATCAGTATGCTGCTGCTGGAGTATGTGAATTTCCCCTTGGGATGAATAAAGTATCTATCTATCTGTCTATCTATCTGTCTATCTATTGTGGTGACTGACCGGACACAGACAGGCGGACACGTTGTAATCACCCCACACACATTTATTTACACAATCCATTATTTACAACAAAGTGCGACAACCCCAAAGTCCCCAAAAGTCCTGGCCAACACACACTGCCTTCTCACAACACACTCCTTGCCTCCTCCAAGACCTCGTCCTCTTCCACCCGACTCTAGCCATTGTATGAAGGGAGGCGGCCCCTTTTATATCCACCCGGATGCGCTCCAGGTGTGTCCCAGAAATCTTCCATCGACACGCCCCGTGTGTCGGAAGTACCAGCTGTATCCCCAGAAGCACTCCGGGTGTCCCTGCTCCTCTTCTCCCCAGCACTTCTGGGTGTAGTGGAAGTGCTGAGGTTCAGTGCTCCAAAGGCAAGGGGCACCCCCTGGCGGTGACCACGGGCCCCTACAGGGTTGAGTTTCAAGGCTCTGTACCAGGGCGGTCGTTCCCACATGGTCTGGGGGAGGCATAAGCCCTCCTCTGGTCCTCCTGGGCATCCCAGCTTGGTCGCCCAAGGCCATCTCCGACACTATCTATCTATCTATCTATCTATCTATCTATCTATCTATCTATCTATCTATCATATAGTGCCTTTCACATCTATCTATCTATCTATCTATATATACTATACAGCCCAAACCAAAGCAATGCCAGGGGCATGGCCGGATGTACCATCAGGGTCAGTTAGGTGCCCACCCTGGAGCCCTGCTCACAAAAGGGTCTTAGCATATGCCAAAAAAATCCAACTAACGGGAAAAGTCCACATATTAATCTACAATACAGGCACTCACAGCCATCCATCCAATGCACGCTACTACCCCACTTTGATCCTCACAGTTCATATCCAATCAAACCTAATAAAAGCTTTTAAAAGTCCTGGTTGGTTGATATGGGTAGGGCACAATCAGAACAGGTGTTTATAGGTCAGTATTTTTCTGTTGTGCATTTGATGTTTTATCGTGCTGCAAAAGAGAAAAAAGTCCAAATGAATGGTCGTTTAAAATGGAGGCCCTATGTTGCAGCGAAAGAAAAATTGAAAAAAAAAAAGATAAAATCAGAACATACCATTGTACCGAAAGCTAAGCAAGACATTTTCAAAGAATAAACCAGAATGATGTTTTGAACAGACACTTGTGTAGAGAATCCTGTCAGGAAAAGGCTAAACTCGCTGCTGCTACCAGCAATATGCAATGCAATTCTGTCACGTCCCGTAATATCGTCATAGAGGTGAGCAACAAAGATGAAGGACAAATAGGCCACTGCAGGAAATAAAGACGCACCATGTAATGACAGATTAGAACAAACATTTTTTTATTTTGTTTATCGTGAGCCCAAAACACTACTAAAGTGGCCACAGTTCTTAAAGAAAGAAGTGGGATCCACTGTAGTAATTCCTTTAATAAGTTTAAACACTTTGATCATGTCACCTAATAATCTCCATTTGCTTAAACTAACAAGGTTCAGCTGCTTCAGTCACTTCTAACAGCTCATACATTTCATACCAATCAGCCTAGTCGCTCTCTTCAGGACTTTCTGTAGCACTGCTATGTCTTTTTTTTTAAAATGGGGACCAAAACCGTACATGGAATGTCTTTGGGGAAACTGAAGAAAAACTGGAATACCGAGAGGAACATTCAGATACACATGGGGATGAATGCAAACTCCACATGACAGATGAACAGGTGAAGGATTCAAACCAGTGGTACAGGGTCTGTGAGGCAGTACCACTTTAACAATACTAATACTAATATCAGCACAGATCTTCTTCCAGCTACTCTGATTTTCCTCCCACACCCTCAAAGTCATGACAGATAAGTTGATTGTTCATTCTTAACTGGCCCAGACATTTGTATTATTATATTATAAAATTTGGCAAGCACTTTATCTAAGACAAGATAGAAGATTTTTGACAAACAAGAGGAGACCATTCAATCCACCAAGCTTGTATTTTTTAGCAAATAGCTGAGCTGTCCCAATATCTCATCAGGATCCTTCTTCAAGCTTTTCAAGCTTTCTGCTTCAAGTCCATGTCTCGGTAGTTTGTTCCAGATTCCCACAACTCTTTGAGTAAAGAAAGTTCTTCCTAAATGCACTTCTCCTTAATTTTCGCTGGAATCCTTAAGTGTGCAATTCACTGTTTAGTTGAATGGATTCTGCTTGATCTACTTTATTGGTGACTTAGAGTATTGAAGACCTGGATGAGGTCCCTACACAACCTCCACTACTCAAAACTGAACAGGTTTAATTCTCTGAGTCTGTCAGAGTAGGACATGTCCTTAAGTCCAGGGATGTACTTTGTTCCTGTCCTCTTCACAGCTTCAAGTGATGCTATGAAGATGCTTAGATCTTCTTTATAGCTTGGTGACCAGAACTGCACACAATACTAATACCCTAGACGTGGTCTCACTAGTATGTTAGTGTTAGTATAACATCTTTTGATTTATACTCAGCAGTTTTTACGATATAACCTAGCAGTTTGTTTGCCTTTGTGGAATATTAACCCGACCACAGACGGACACAGAGCCACAAGTGCAAGCACACACGCTTTTAATTCTGTCTTTTTACAGCACACAGTATACAATCCTCAGCAGTCACTGCCCTCTGTCCTTTCTTCTTTTCTCTATTCTTCTGCTGCCTCCACTCCTCTCCCACAAGCTCTGTCCTCCACTTCCCGACTCCGGCTCTCTGAGGCATCTCCTTTAATAGCACACCCGGAAACGCTCCAGGTGTTTCTCCACCTTCTTCCGGCTGTACTTCCGGGTGTGGTGGAAGAGGTTCCTCCGAGGATCATAATGCACCTGCAGCACCCCCTGGTGGCACCCACGGAACCCAACAGGGCTGCTGCAAACTGCAAATCCTTGCAGAGCCTGCGGGAATCCGGGGTGCTGTAACAACCCAGGGAGGCTGCCCTCTAGAATCCTGAAGGAGGTAATGTCCCAAATATGATCTCTCCCTCAGTCCTTCAACCCAGCTGTCGTCCCGACAGGGTGATAGTACAGGCCATCCACCACACCTTATTAATCGCTTCTGCACATATCACTTAGACCAGGGGCTTGCAAGCTATTTTATAAAATGACCAGGTCGAAATGATCTACCTACATTAAAAATATATATATATATATATATATATACTAGGGTGCTTCATCCCCTGCTCGCTTCGCTTGCCCACCCCAATGTTTGGTTTTACGGGCACACTTTTAAGGTTTTTTTTTTTCTTTGAATTGTTGCTATGTCATTAGTTTCACTTTTATTTCAGAACTTCTGTAAAAACAATATTTGGAATATTTCGAGTCCAAATATGCGGAATCTTTTAAATGAGGTCAGTGAGACTTGTGTTTAATGACTTTGTCAGGTTAGAGATAATGAAAACTGGAATTCAAAAGACCCCAAAATAAATGTAGGCGTGAAACACATGCAGAGCAAGATACAGAATATGAAAGCAGCAAAAAAACGAAAGTGCCCAAAAAAAAAATAAACTTCACATTAGCGCAAAAAAACAGAAATTATTACTCGGAGAAATAACGAAAAGGCGAATAGAGATTGAATATATGGACATAAGTGATATGTCAGAAGTATGTAAATATTGTAAGGCTTTGAAATTTAAGTCAGAGAATTTCAAAAATGTGTTTTACCTCACATGCATTTATTGGTTACTTTGCAAAAAAAATTATTAACTGCTGATGGTGTCGATCGCTTTGTCTGTGCTGAAATTCCAAACAGAGAAACCTATCCTGAATTATTGCTAACCTGCTGTGCTGGTGTTTGGCCCTTTTGTTCTTTTACCTCTTTATGACTTTTACTTTGTTTTCTACTCTGTCTTTTATTTCTGACCTCGCTTTGTCCTGCTTTTTTTTCAAAGACACCTGGTCCGTGGTGATTATCTTCCCTTTATATGCGCTGAGACCCTGGATCTGTATGTGCTCAAATCCTTCACAAGACTGAATGTTTTGCTGCCCCGTTGTCCTATTTGATAAATTGTAAGTCGGGTGTGTCTTGCAAGAATCTTATGTTCTACGTCATCGCGAGACGGTCCTGGGTCAATCTCTTGGCACAATGTCTCATGTTTACGGTCCCCGCGAGACACTCCGTGGCAAGTCTCTTTGGTCTTGTGGGTCTTTTAAATGTCTTCCGAGAAGATCACGTATCGTAGCCTTGCTTTTGATTTCCGGGACAGGATTTCTTTTTATAATAGATATATACTTTTATAATATATATATATATATATATATATATTGTCAGGGATGCCAGGGGCCATGACCCGGCCGGGACGATATGAAGGACCGGATGTGGGTGTGCACCCACCCTGGATCACGTGGGGGTTGCTTTGGGGGCCACGGGTACAGGGCATGGAAGCCCTACCCTGTAGGGGCCCGTGGTCACCGCCAGGAGGCGCCCCAATGCCTTGGGGACCTGTTACCCCAGCACTTCCGCCACACCAGGAAGTGCTGGAGGGAAGATTTATGACGGCGCCGGGAGGACAGCCGGCACTTCCTCCACGCTGGGGCGTGGCCAGAGGAGGAATGTCGGGAACACCTGGTGCTCATCCGGGTACCATATAAAAGGGGCCGTCTCCATTCATTCGAGGCTAGAGTCGGGTGGAAGGAGGACGAGGCAAGAGGAGCTGTGGAGGCGGCCAGAAGACAGGCATTTGTGGCCAGGACTGTGATTGTTTTTGGGTATTGTGCACATGACTGAGGTCTGGGTGACCATTGGCTGGGGTCTTAGTGACCTTTATTGTAAATAATTAGTGTAAATAAACGTGTGGTGTTTTAAACAACATGTCCGCCTGTCTGTGTCCGGGTCAACTTCCACAATATATATATATATACACAGACATAGCATTTGAAGTCTGAATCACAACCTGATTGTATGGGGGGTTACGTACCAGGTAACGTGTGTGGTTGGTCTGCGAGTCGGCAAACATCCGCTACGGGTGCCCTCTCAGTTGTGAGAAGCAGATCATAGAATGTTAGATAGTTAACTGTCAAATAATGCAAAGAGTACGCAACACGTGTTTCGCCCTATTTTGGGCTCATCAGGCGTACACACTCCGCTGCACCCCTCATTGGGGATCAAACCTCGGACGTCAGACAAACGCACTTCGATTGTGACATTGTGAGAAAAGAAATCCCCTTCCAATTCCACATTCACTCCATACCCTCCCTAAACAAATTTGTTTTTAAATCCCTTCTTTAGTCGATATAAATTGGAAGGCTAACTAGATCACAGCCGGAGTTTTGCAGTAGCTTGCGTGTGCGGGATAACCAGTGTGTTAGAAGAAAAGAGATCTCAGACTGGCTGCCCTGTATGTCAATCAAGTGGCAAATGCCATAGAGAGGAATATGAAATTTTTTTTTTAATGTAACGCTATCTCCCTGCACTACCTTTTGGGATCTACCAGTCGATCGCGATCGACGCATTGGGCACCCCTGACTTAGACAATGAGAACATTAGGTCAACATACACCCATAAATTCCTTTCAGAGGTTACTTCCTTTAAAACAGTTTCTCCTATCTTGTATTTATAATTTACTTTCCTTTTGCCCAAGAGTAGCACTCTGAATTTTTCTATGTTTATCTGCATTTTCCCAGTTCTGAACCTTGCCCAAGTCTTTTTCAATTATTTGTTCAGCCTCCTCAGTATCTGCTATCCCTCCAATTTTAGTCTTATCTGCAGACTTCACAAGTTTACTAACTACACCGAAATCAGTATTGCTAATATACATTAGAAAAAGTAACTGTCCAGGGATTTTACTGATTATTATAGGAAACTAGCAAGAATGTCCGTGAGAAAAAGACATAATCAGAAAACAAATAAATAGTCAAAACTAGGAAGAACACCACACCATCACCAAAGACAAAAATTAGAGTATGAGTTAAAAAGCCAATTGAAGAGTAGTATAAGGATTTAAAAGGATTATATTTTGAATCCACACACTTGGATAGGAAGTGAACCTTTTGCTGGCCTTTTAAGCCTGTCATGTCTTTGACAAAGTTCACAATCTCTGAGGACAACAACCCTAACAACACATAACGTTTTCCTAATGACAGGAGCACGCAGGAACACAAAATGGCCCAAATTTGTAGAATCAAAATTAAGCCAACAATTAAAAACTAACAGTAAATTCAGACTCTAGTATGTATACAAATAAAGAGTCCAAAACCTCATAAAAAGATGAAGAAAGCCACACAAAACATTACATAAACTGCATATTTGTAACATTGTTCTCTGCTTATCTCTGCTCTTTGTGTATTGCCAGTTAACCAACTTGAGATCAGGTTTTGTAGGTTTCCTTTGATGCCAACCGCTCATTGTTTCCAAATGAATCATCATTGTGGGACTGTGTTAATAAAAGACTTTTTGAAGGTCCAAGTAAATTATGTTGTATGCTTTGCTCTTGTCAACTATTCCAGTAGCTTCCTCAAAAAAATCTAATAGATTGGCTCAGCAGAATCTTCCTGTCATAAATCCATGCTAGCTTTATTTATTATGCAATTTACATTTTTTATTTAGTATGCTATTACATTTTTAGACTTTTTTTTCCATAATTGTACGGTGCCTACCTTGAACTGGAGAAGCAGGATATAACGGGATATGAGATGGATTTATGCAACATGGGAAGGTTAAGGGGCACAGAAAGGGCAAGGCATGAACTGAACCAGCAAGTTTGTGGAATACAGTTATAGGGGTCATGAAAACACTCAGCTGTCCCCTGTTTTTAAACAGTGATTTGTTTATTTAATTTTAGGGACCCCAGGGATGCACTCAGCCATGATCTGGCTCACACATTTACATACACAGACACATGTAAAGACTCAAAGAAATTGATAACAAAGCATATGTTAAATAAAGAACGCAAAAAACATGAAACAAACAGCATGTACGCAAACACACCCGTGATAATAATTCAACAGACAATACACCAATAACATCCAACAAAGCACAGGGCACAAAGTGGTTAACAATAAATGCTAACAATACAGTCCACAAACAGCGCGCTGTGATGCGATGAAGGTGTCCGTGATTTGAGATACCAAGTGAACAATATCCTGAATGCTATGAAAATGTTGTCCTACCGTGTTCCAGTTGTTGTGGGAGCACTCCCCGAAGAATGACGTTTACCAACCCAGACAAAATTGCATGAACACGCAGGCACTGGACAGGCACATACTGTAAATCCAGAATGAAACTGTAATCCAACACCGGTTGTATTCCAGAGGTGGGGTGAGAAGCATAGAAACAAGTAAAGACAGATTATCTTGATCCCTTTTGGTGTCCTTCAGCTCCTTTTTAAAGGGAACGTCTAATTATCTGTCTTCCCAGCAACTGCTATGACACTGTGAAGCTGCCCAATGGTAACTGAATTGAATAGAATTGAACTGAATTCCTTTATTGTCATTGTATGGTACAATGAGATTCAATATGCAGCTCCTCCATAAACTAGTTTTCCTGTAAAATAATATGATAAAAAACAATGAAAAGCAGAAGTACAATTTTCTGTACATGTACATAGAGTGCAAATTGTTCATAAAGTGGCTCAGGTTGTGCATTATTCCGGTTGTAGTGCAAGTTTATAGTAAGGTAATTGTAATTATAAGTACTAACAGTTCTACCAGAAGCACTCGATGGAATGATTGAGTGTGTTTCTAGCTTTTGGGGTGAAAATTGTTTCTGAGTCTCGAGGTCCATGCAGGAAAGGCTCTAAAACATTTGCTGGATGAGAGAAGTTCAAACAGACTGTGGCATGGGTGAGTGGAATCCAACCCTAACCCCAGGGCCACCTTAACAGCATTATAGGCCCCCGGGGGGCAAAGCAGTGCACTACACAACCACTCAGCAAGTCACAACATACATAGATTAGCATGGGGCTTCCAGGCAACCACCCAGCATGCCCATGCGTTAAGACAGCCTGCCTAACCCTAATCCTAATACTACCGAGGCTGCTGGGATTTGTAGTCCATTTAAGTAGCGCTGCTATATAGTTAAGGTTCAACTATTTAAGGTTTTTATTTAGTCATGTTTACACAAGAAACATGAGATTTGCCTTCTTAGTTGCATCCAATAACGGACAGAAATGGAATAAAACAAATAGACACACGATGGGCTCAAGCTAACACAAGAAATTCTAAAACGTTTACACCAATTGAAAAACAGATGTTTTTGTTAAAACTACTTCTAGCAGTTTGATAGTACATTAAACCTAAAATGGAACATGACACATAGGAAAGACTCTGTACTTCTGGAATTTATTTATTATTATCTCCGGTATTCCTTAATAAAATGGTGCATGGCACTGAGAAAAAAGGAATGTCTGGAGTTATATGTGTGGGTTTTCAGAGCGACTTATTTCCCTGATTTACTGAAGTTAAGTTCTGCATTTTAAGTGCCATGGAAGAAGGACAGGCATCCTGGCCCGGGATGATTTCTTGCCCAGCCAGGAAGCCATAATGAAACAACGAAGGGAGTGGAGACTTAACCCGACCAGAATGCCTGACAATCTTTATCCCAACTTGGACAGAGGAATAATGGATGGACTAGGCGAAACATTCTCACATGGCAGGTTGCAGTGTTCCTCTGGGCTAAACTCAGTTAGGGCACCCACAGGGTGGCATGGGAATTGGAGTCCAGAAACGCAGTCCTGTCAGGGTCCTTGTGTGTAGTCAGATGGCACTTCTGGGGGAGGGCTGCCCTGGATTCCATATGACATATTCCAAGACACTGGAAGCAGTCCTAGATCCAGTTTAAAAGAAGCCCGTAGCTTCACCTCAGAGAGTCAAGAGTTGGGAGGCACAGGGCAAAGCTCAACTGGAGGAGCAGAAGGTGGTATTGAGTTCTCTGGAGATTGCTGTGTGGATGTTGGAGAAGAATACGTGAATAAAAAAATATACATATTTTCACCTGGGACTTTCTTGGTGTCATTGCGCCCGGGTTTTGGGGCTTGGCGGCACCTTCTGCAGGTCACACAGCGTGTTACAGGTGTCTGTTATCAACTGAGATTATTTCCAGTTGTTTTTTCTAACATGGCCCTCCGACACACACTTACCAGATCGTCTAAATCAGCTCCATCTGCATGTTTGGTAACCTTCGTGAGCTTTTCTAAACCAGACAATGAACAGATCGGATCAGACTGCAATAAAAGGACAACACAAGGTCCTTGTCTACTTTAAATAGTCAGAGTTTATGTAAGAGAATAAGCATTCATTGCATTTAGTGTATTTTTTTTTTTTGTATTTTTCTTCCAATTAAGATTGTTACCTAGGGTAGTTCCTAAGTATTTATATTACGTTACTATTTCTACCTCCTTCCCCAGAATAGTGATGGGTCAACATGCAGATTTCTGTCTCTTAAAGTTAAACATCATTTCTTTGGTCCAGTCCCAGAGCTACCTGCATCACTGCCATCCACATGCACTTCTCAAATGTACACAAGACACACTTAACAACGCCTGGCATATCCCATATGACGGTCTCTGCATCGTGCACTCGCCTTCACTATTTTCTTTACAAGGGAAGATTGAATTCTGCTGTAATTCCTTCCACCTCCAAATTCCATAGTTACACTCTCGACAAATTTCAACATACGTCAGCAAGAAAAATTGTCCATTTTAACCTGAGGTGGTCAGAGTAATAATTGAGCATTTTAACATGATACTTTTCTTTGTCTAGATAAAATAAAAATGATGGGGAAAAAAGTGTTGTATTTAATATTATTTTTTTCTGGAAAAATGGAAAGTTCAATAAAGTAGTTAATTTTAATGAAATATTATTTCCTAAGGCCTTACCACTTCTGTGCTAGTGCTGAACATGACTTGTTTCCTATGAGCTCGGTTATTACTGTGATACCTCTAGGTATGTTTTTTTTTTTTTTTTCACCCATTTACCAGTTGGTAATTTCAAACAGTGGCTGGTGGAAGTGTAAAATGTAATTCCTCTGTAATTTAAGACATTTAACATTTGCCTCTCTCACTGTTTACTAGTAGATGCTATGCTCTGTGTAAAGGATTCATATGCCCTGTCCCTTAATAATTTGATCGGTCAACAGAGACATTGGGCTCGTTGGAAGGAGGAAAGGATGACTGGCCATTATCATAATCTATTAACAACATTTAATAGGGACACTGGCATTAAAATGAAAGAAGCCATACATGTGGATCCCAAAAGAAAAACAAGGGTAATGAACATTTCAAACAGATGGGTACCTCAGGGTGAAACTTAAGGCAGAGTCTTCTGATTGTGTTAGGGAGCAGTCACTATATAAATGATCCATTTCAAAAAGCAAAATTTTAATTTCTATATGTTATTGGTGTATCAAAGTATTTACAAGAAATGAATCTTCTTTGTAATTTTATAAATACTGGAATACCCTGCTGCAGTGGGCTGGTGCCTTGCCCGGGGTTTGTTTCCTGCCTTGCACCCTTTGTTGGCTGGGATTTGGCTCCAGCAGACCCCTGTATCCCTGTAGTTGGGATGTAGCGGGATGCATAATGGATGGATGGAATACCCAGGGTTTGCATCCCGGGTCCTCCCTGCGAAGAGTTTGCATGTTCTCCCTGTGTCTGCATGGGTTTCCTTCAGGTGCTCCAGTTTCCTCCCACAGTCCAAAGACATGCAGGTTAGATGAATTGGTGATCCTAAATTGATACTGTTGTGTGGTTGGTGTGCGATGGGCTGGAGTCCTGTCTGGGGTTTGTTCCTGCCCTTCAGGACTAAGCGGGGTTAGAAAATGACTGACTGACAGGAATACCCAGGCTGTCTCACTGATTTCCTTACTTACTTACTGTTAAACTTTAGCCAAGTCCCACAACTGTCAAGATTGCCGTTTTCACTCTTTTCCATGTATTTTTTTTCTGTGATTCTGAACAATACATTTTTTATTCATTGTATAAATTGTAATTATAGAAATAAATCAGTTAAGATGCCATTTTAGCAGTTGTAGAAAAGGAATCAAATGTATTTTCAGTAGGGTGCACAGTGCTACAGGGATGGCTGTGTTCTGGGCAAGGGGGCACATTAGAACAATTTGCTTTGCTTTGCGTGGTCATAGAACCTTAGAACAATTTTGACTATTCAGCCCAAAAAACTAAATGTTTTGTCTTGGTAGAATAATATATTGCTCTCCTTTCCCCTTTTGTATTAAATATATATATTGCTTTTGTCTGAATGCCTCAAATCTCACAAACTTACCACTGTTTCTAAGGTATTGTACCATATAACTTTCCCTACCTTCCCATCTAGATTTATAACCTCAAGCAATTAGGTATAGTAAAAGACAAGCAAGAGTTAAGTTACAATTTAAATAATGTATTATTGATAATATTCATAAATAATAACAATATGCAAAATACATTTGAATATTGGCAACCATACAACCTGACAATGTTGATGTGTAGTTTCAGGTGGCACACAGACTTGTTAGTTACTTAAAATGTCTCTAGTTAAGGCCTCATTTGTGGTCAGCTTTCTTCAGAACAGTCCGCATGCCTGTCTCAATATGGCTGTCAAGCTGTGCTCTTCATTGTGTTGTCCTTTTCAGTTTATGGTTTGAGATGGTCTTTCATCACTTAGTCAGAGAGAGAGAGCTGGGTAAAGCAAGCACATTTTATAGGTTTTCTGTCCAACCCCTAGAGCCAATAGGGCATTGTGGTACTTAAAGGCTTTTGATACAAGCCAGTTCCAAACAGCCACACCAATGTGGGGACAGAATACCCTCACACCTGCCCTCCAAACCATATGTTAAGGTAAAGCTTGGCTTTGGGGGGTGAGTGAAAGACTCCAACAGAGAAAATTTGGCCAAACTTGTTTGAGACACTGGGATTGGCTCCAGCAGACCCCCGTGACCCTGTAGTTAGGATATAGCAGGTTGGATAATGGATGGATGGATAAAGTCCTATTCTCTACCACGCTTCTTGGTCATTCATTCCTTGGGTCTATGGTTCTTTGTGTAAAGAAAATTTTTTAACACTTGTTTGAAATTTTTCTAATTGTCTATGTTGTTGTTGAAGGATTTTATTTAAAGTAACAACTGGGATTCACTGTTCTAGTTCCTTTCATAATACTAAACAATCCTGTTCCCTCTTAATCTCTATTTGCTAAAACTCCTTTAATCTCTCCTTATAGCTCAGAACTCAGAAGTCCCTTGACTTGCACTGCACACTTTTCTTTATTGCTTTTGTACTGTCTTGATGTTAATTGTCACCACTATGACTACTTGGTCCTTGTCATAAGCAGTACTTTCAAGTTTCAAACAAATTTTGAAAGCATAGCATTATATATAACAGGGATCTCAAACACCAGTGCTAGAGGGCTACAGTGGCTTCAGGTTTTCATTTGAACCATTTTCTTAATTAGTGACCTGTTTTTGCTGCTAATTAACTTCTTTTGAATTCACTTGAATTGGCTTTCTTCCCTGGAATTTCTTTATCATTCCTCTGAATTGCTTCATTTCTTCAATTAAACAGAAATGAAATGTGAAGTGAGTGAGCCAACAGAAGACCAACTAAGTCAGGACCTCAAACTCCAACCACTTTCATTCCAACCAGTTGCTTAATTAGGTGCCAAAACTTGTTGTTAATTAAAACCGTTCTTTAATTCCATGGCTTGTTGCTGTTCTCAATGTGCAATAGCAGACATTTTCAAAATTCCTGATTGTTTCTTTGCCTTTCTAAGAGCGCTGTTAAAGTGTTTGGGGACCTGAGCAAATCAACATTCCTGAGACCTCCACCCTTTTTATTTTCAGAGGTAACAGTTTGCTGGTCATGTTTTGATTAATTTTGTATCTCATCATTATTTGGCTGCTAATTAAGGGAAAAGAAATAATGAAGGGGTCTGAGTCTTCAAGAGCAAGTCAATTAAAATAAATTCAAAAGAAGTGAATTAGCAGCAAAAACAGGTCACTAATTAAGAAAAAGGTTAGAATGAAAACCAGCAGCCACTATGGCCCTCCAGGCCTGGAGTTTGAGATCTCTGGTATATACCGATGTTAAGCTTGTTTGCAGCCGCTTGGGCGTGGATACCCACCTCATGAAGCTCCTTGTGATGCCTAGGTTGACCAGAAATGGCATACTCCTCCTTGAACCAGGAACAATCAGTAGGCATAAACCGAGAATCGACTGGGCAATGAGGACACACAGCAAGAAATGGTGCAAAATGGTTAGTGCTCTTATTCAAAATATAGTGGAACCTCGGTTCACGAACGTCTCGATACACATACAACTCGGTTCATGACCAAAAAGTTTGCCAAACTTTTGCCTCGGTTCACAACCACACACTTGGTATACGAACAAGCCAGTTTCCCTTTCGGTTTGTGCGCGCCGATGATTTCCGCACATGTTGCATTGTTCTCGGTCAGACGTGCCTGCCTGCCTGTCTGCCTGCGCGTGCGTGCTTGCCTGCCCGTCCGCCTGCCTGCAAAAGAAACCCAAGAAATCACAACAGAGAAAACACCTGAAGGAAAACATCCCTCCATCGCGGAGCCGGACTCTCCCTCAAAACTGTAACCTCCTCTCCACCCAGTTCCTCCTCACTTCATGCCAGAACTCGACTCATGCAAGGTTAGTTTTCTTGGTGGTTTATAGTTTTTGTATTACGGATTTTTCAAAAGTTAATTTTTCAGTTCGTAGCGTGAATTGTTGCATTTTTCAAATGTTCCTTTTTTCCCTGTGCTTAAAACTAATTTTAAAAAAAGTGTTTACTGTACAGTACAGCGATCTGGCTGTAAGGCTATTAGCGTGAACTCCTGTTTTTAAATTAAAGTTCGGATTTGTTCAAATGTTCCTCTCTGTTCTGAAAGAGAGAGAGCGAGTGCGAGCGTGCTGCTGGGTTGGGGGTAATGGTGCATGCTGCTGAGAGAGAGAGAGAGAGAGAGAGAGAGAGCGAGCGAGCTGCTGGGGAGTTATGGTGCGTGCTGCTGAGAGAGAGAGCGCGAGCTGCTGGGGGAGTTATGGTGCGTGCTGCTGAGAGAGAGAGAGAGAGAGAGCGCTGCTGGGGGGGGGCGCATGCTGCTTGGGGAGGGCGCGTGCTGCTCCGGGGAGGAGGCGTGCTGCGTGCTGCTGAGAGAGAGAGAGAGCGAGCCTGCCTGCCTGCTCGTGCAGCTGAGCAGGGAGCCTGGGTGTTTTGTGTTAGTGTTATTCAATGTTTTTACATTTATTTTACTATTACAGTGTGCATACTATGTTGTAATTAACTATATTTGTGCTTAATCTTTAAAAAAAATTATATTTACATACAGTTTGTACAGTCTGGAACAGATTAATTGTATTTACATACAATCCTATGGGGGAAACTGCTTCGGTTTACGACCAGAGTTTTGGAACGAATTATGGTCATGAACCGAGGTTCCACTGTAGTGTTAACAATAAATAAAGTGCAGTGCAAAATCCATTCTTCAATAAACAAATACTCCAAAATATATGCCGTGTCCAATGGAGGTTAAAAATTCCATAAATAAATAATCCAAAAGGTTAAAACAAGTCTTAAAACCAAAATAAAATTGCTGCCTCTCTAAAAGTTCTTAGCCCCAGTTTACCTATCAGGTATGCTCACCCGGGAGCTGAGCTACCAGCATGTGCCACAGCTGGTCCCCTCTGTGACCTCCAAGGCCGACTCCATCGTCCCACTTTCATCCTTTGGCACCCATTAGACAATTTCTAGAGCCCTTTGGTCGCACCTTCCTCCTTAATGCTCAACAGCAGCAACCCTGCCCTGTAAGCGCTGTCTGCTCCCTCTATGCGGGCCCAACTCCCGATTGCCATGCTTCCTGTCTTATTTACTGCTTGAGCGCCCAGTTCTCCTCTCTCAAACTCTCTCTTCCCAGCAAACTCTACTCTCCAGCTTTCTGTTCTGAACTCCCAATCTTTCTACTTAGGCTCTCTTTATACTCAAGTGGGTGTAGGTTCCTTAATTTACAAACCCCAGAGTGTTACTGAGGAAGCCTGCTGAAGTGTGCGCGTTTGCACGTGAATGCATGACCTGACAATTTCTCCTTTAGTAACCCAGGGCTGCTTGGCTACGTTACTCTGGGCAACTGAGCGCACAACTTTTATCTAAAAACACGCTAACTGCCGTGGACCCCTTTAGGTACCTGTGCTATTATACTTTGGAACTCTGTTGTGAATGAAGCCATGAAAGATGGGCCGTTTCTAAACACTTCGGCACTTGCCGGCCCTGCTCAGTGAGTGTGCGTGGTCTACCACTTTTTGCCTGAGCCGTTGTTGTTCCTTGGCACTTCCACTTCATAATAATAGCACTTAGAATTGACCCGGACAGATTTAGTTGAGCAGAAATTTCACATACTGACTTAAAAGGTGGCATCCTACTACGACAGTGTCATATTTAAGTCTTTCAGGGCTGATGTCAACTTTTGTCAAAAGAAGGAGTTGATGATGGTAATTCACTGTAAACTGTGACAAAACCAACTGTTATGTTTTAGTTGGACTCTCATTGCTAGAAAGAAAGTTAGATTCATTGGTTTGACCGAGATTCCCTGAGCTTGTGTGAGTAGCAAGGCGCTAACAACGGCAAAAATGGCACTGACATAATGGCGAGAGATCAAAGCGAATGCATAAATCAAAACAAGCAAACAAACAACATTTATTTATATAGCACATTTTCATACAAACAGTAGCTCAAAGTGCTTTACATAATAAAGAATAGAAAAATAAAAGACACAATAAGAAAACAAAATAAGTCAACATTAATTAACATCGAATAAGAGTAAGGTCCAATGGCCAGGGGGGACAGAAAAAAACCAAAAAAAAACTCCAGACAGCTGGAGAAAAAATAAAATCTGTAGGTATTCCAGACCATGAGAACCACCCAGTCCCCTCTAGGCATTCTACCTAACATAAATGAAACAGTCCTCTTTGGATCTAGGGTTCTCACGGAAGGGCTTGATGAAGATGGTCACGTGGTCAAAATACTCCGTGGATGACGGATTATCTCTGAACTGGACTATGACTTGTTGGTCTCAGATTTTGAAACAAGTGATCAAAAACAAATGCAAGGTTCCAGCATCAGCTGATTGGTCCCTAGCTAATCGTTGTACTGACAATGTTCGCCTGGGAGGACTGCCACTTAACAATGATAAGAGGTAGAAACCAGATTGCAATCCACTGCAACCGTGTCCCAGCCATGCAAAGACAGCCTGGCAGCAAGCCTACCACACATTCTTGTCAAACTGGCAGCAACAGATGTTTTATGTTGATTTCTGTGTGAAACGATTGCTTTTCAGAAACTATGTTTTTTGGAAAAAATATTCAGCCCTCAAAGAGTTAAAGTCACTGAGCTTTTCAGTAGGACCCATTCTGCTGCCAATGTGGACTGCATAGCTGTGTGCTTGAATAGTGTGCAGCTGTTAACAATAAATGTGCTTGAAACACCTAAACTCAATCATTTGTGAAGGGGTTCCACATGCTTTTGGCCACATAGTGCATGTATGTGTTCTCGGTGTGTGAGTGAGTGGACCCCGCATTGGACTGACTTCTTATTTAATTCTTAACATTTATATCGCTCTTTTCTCATGAATCCCAAGCGTTTCCCATAGAGAGTGGGGAGCCAATGCAGCCACCACCAATGTATACAGTAGCAGCCACCTAGATGATGTGATGGCAGTTAATTTGCACCAGTAAGATCACCACAGGGTGGCACGGTGGCGCAGTGGGTAGTGCTGCTGCCTTGCAGTTCGGAGACCCTTAAGGGTTCGCCTTCCGGGTCCTTCCTGCGTGGAGTTTGCATTTTCTCCCCGTGTCTGTGTGGGTTTCCTCCGGGTGCTCTGATTTCCTCCCACAGTCCAAAGACATGCAGGTTAGGTGCATTGGCGATTCCAAATTGTCTCTAGTGTGTGCTTGGTGTGTGTGTGCCCTGTGGTGGGCTGGCGCCCTGCCCGGAGTTTGTTTCCTGCCCTGTGTTGGCTGGGATTGGCTCCAGTGGGTTGGATAATGGATGGATGGAAGATCACCACATATATTATCACCGACTCTTCAATTCCACCCGGGGGAGTAAATGCGAACATTAATTTTATTTTAATTCTTTTCATTTTTATTATTATTTAATTTAATATTGTTTCTTTGTATCAGTATACTGCTGCTGGATTATGTGAATTTCCCCTTGGGATTAATAAAGTATCTATCTATCTATTAGTTATTAGGTAGTGTAAAGCAAGAAGAAGGCACAAAAGAGGTTTGGGACACGTCTTTTTTCAGATGGGAGTCCAATACAGAAATGACTCAAAGATGAGTGAACCACTGATCATATGGGCATAGGGCATTAAAAAGCTGCTACGACGCTGGGAAAATTGCATCTTGTTCTTTGTTGTGGACTTTGATGTCCACCACTTTATCTATTTTGTGCTCCGCTCTACATCATAACCCATTGAAAGTGCGTACAACTTCCAATTACAGTATATACCCTCTTTGAAGGAAACGGGACATAGAAAAATACAGTGCCAAATAAGGGTACGTAGACGGAGATAAAGGACATTTATACTCTGTATTTGTGGGCCTCTAACACTGCAGGCTTCTACACTATGAGTTTGGAAAATGTTTCATGGATTTCTGCAAATTTTGACATGAGTGGCATTGCTACAAAATGTGAAATGTGACGAGGTTAATAAATTACTTGTGTGATTTTTTTTTCATTCTTTTGTTTCCCTGTAGAGTATATTGTCTACCTTTTGATCTTTTTATTTTTTCAATAGCAGGAGCTTACATACAAGGCTGCTGTGATTTACATTTTTTTTTTAACTATTTGAACATTAGAAAATCTTTTTTTTTTGTATGATTTTTATTGGAACGGTTGTATAGGTGGCAGGTGATGAAAATGTGTTGGCAATGACACATTTGTACAAGACGCTCCCTTTTTGATGCTCATTTATGTAATTCACAGAGACGTTTACTCCAGACTGTATGGGTCGGCTGTATTTGAGGGAGCTGCTGTGCATATTTAGGATCAATTTCTAAATCAGACCTGCAGTGTCTTTTTTTTTTTTGTGCTAACACAACCAGAAATGTTGAACCTCAACAGATGTTCGCTTGTGAATTCCTTTTGCAATATTAATCAGTCTGGATCACTCCCTGCTGTCTCCTCCGCTTCCACTGTTTTATTGTCTTCAGTGTATTGTCTTAGTGTGCTAAATTAGAGCAAAAACATTTATCTGGAAACATTAAAGTTACCGTTTTATCTGAAAGTTAAGATTCAATTTCCTGCTCGTTGGAAGTGTAATATAGTGCTTGTGCAAATACTGTACAGTGCAGTGCTGAAGAAATGTTAATTATTTATGTTCCAAATTCCAAATGTCTCCTATTTGAGATCATGAGGGTAGCCACATAAGACGCATCCATCAGTCAGTCAATCAGTTGCTTTATTTGGCACTGCCTATTGAAATCTTACTCAGCAGAGATTTTACATCATTTTATTTATTTATTTATTTATTTATTTATTTATTTATTTATTTATTTATTTATTTATTGTTATTATGTAAACTTGGGAAATTCTGAGGCATACCATTCTGTATTATAAGGGTTTTGGGGTGACCCTATCCTAAAATATATACCATACTAGCCGATGCCCGCCGTAGCATACGGTGGTGTAAGAATATGTTATGTATATTGTGTTAGTGGATCTACTTTTTGTGTGGATGTATATTGTTAACCATTATGTGTGCGTATGCACATTGGTAAAAGTTTTCTGGGTAATACAACAACGAAATAAAAAGAAAAACATGGAAAGCGGTTATCTTACAGCGTTTCTCAATTTTATATAAGGTAGAATGTTGTAAGACACAACAGACTAGGAACGGAAAACGGTGAGAAAGGAATTCAGAAATTAAGAAGAAAGAAATACTTTTTTGAACGACGCAGTTGTGAATCGGTGTTTTCCTGGAGACGACAGATAATGAGTCGAAAGATCTAACCCTAGAAAAATCCATGTGCAACTGACCGTGGCTGAAGACTGGTTGTTGTAGATAAATGCAAATCTTTGCAAACGTAATGCAAGGCAGGATGTTGGGGTCGTGTTTGAAGTAAATGACAATGATAGCATGGAGAGTCTTGGAAAGAGCTTGAATTTCAGCTTCACCACCATAAACTCCAGATGTTGCCATGTATTGATAGTACTCATGACTTGTTGTGATAACTCGAATTGCGTTGGAAAGAACAACAGGAAGAACGTCTCCAAATCTGTCCCATTGTGATGCAATGAAATCTACTGCCCGATGTCGTAATGAGAGTGCATTGCCTTCGTCAACCGTTTGTGTCAAGAAATAACCCACTGATAGGAACAGGCAGTTTGTCGTTGCACAAAAACCCATCGACAGAGAAGATACTGTTGTTCATTTTATAACAAAGGCTTAGGAAACAACCGTCGCAGTACAACGAAAATAGCAAGGAGAGAAACCAATGCCAATGGTCGAGAGAGTACCTTCCTGAAGCAGGCTACGGAAAAGACTTCCAGGCGTACACATGGCCGAAGTGAAAGGTCACGCGGTCAGGCTAGATATAGGGTGGTGACGTGACACCAATGGGGTCATGAGAGAGGAGCGGGGAACTCGGTAGCCTGAAAAAGCGGCGTGGGGGTGTATGGGAGGCCGCAGGCAGTGTGGGGAATGGTTTGGAAGAGGAGGAATAGGAATTGAGAAATGACGGGTGGGCTGCGTGTGGGAGGTGACCGGTTTTGAAGAGGAAGCAGGACGAACCAATAGAAATCGAGAAATGCTGTGTGGGCTGTGTGTGGGAGGGAGTGGTTTTGAAGAGGAAGCAGGACGAACCAATAGGAATCAAGAAATGCTGTGTGGGCTGTGTGTGGGAGGTGACCGGTTTTGAAGAGGAAGCAGGACGAACCAGAAGAGAAATATATATAAGAGATAAGTTAGGTCTTGAAATCCAAAAAACACTGGTCTACAAAAAAATATTTTTGTTTGCCTCTGGGAACTTCAGAGCATCTCAAAGTTTTAAGTACACCAAAATTAAGCTAGCGCGTCAAGTTTTTGAAATACACATTGACGTTTTGACACTTTTGAATATCAATATAATATATCAAGACGATATCTGGAGTTTGGACTCTGTCCCACCAAAATTGTTTCGATGTGTTTATTCTGAAAACAAACCAGAAGACGATACCAGAGACACATTAGAGCATATTTATGTCAATTTACCTCAATATAAAAGTGAGGTCAGCGTGCCCAAAAATTTTGGAGGCACTCGCTTTTGCGCTTTTGCTGCTCATCCGTCTCTCTTTGCAAGAACCAACAGTAGTCACCTATCATGCTCGGAGTGAATTTATCCCGATATCAGTTTTCCATCACCTTTATATCTTGATGAAATCTTTCCCCGTGCTCATCTATGACATCACTTAGATTTGGTGGAAAAAAGTTGAGATAAGAATGTAAAAAATGTGTCTTCAGTGACTTTCTGGCTCCCGTAAGCTAATATACTTTCAGCATATGTGTGCTCAGAAAATAACCCCAAAACATTACATCACCACCAGCAGCCTGAACTGTTAATACAAGGCAGGATGGATCCCTGCCTTCATGTTGTTGACCCCACCATCTGAATGTCGCAGCAGAAATCGACTCACTAGACCAGGCAATGTTTTTTCCAAATCTTCTTTTATCCAATTTTGGTTACTTTTTGTCAACTGTAGCCTTAGTTGCCTGTTCTTAGCTGACTGGAGTGGCACTCTGTGTGGTGGTCTGCTGCTGTAGCCCACCTGTTTCAAGATTCGACATGTTGTGTGTTCAGAGCTGCTCTTCTGCACACCTCAGTTGTAACGAGTGCTTATTTGAGTTCCTGTTGCCTTTCTATCAGCTCAAACCAGTCTGACCATTCTCCTCTGGCATCAACAGGGCATTTTTGCCCAGAGAACTGCCGCTCGCTGGATATTTTCCCCTTTTCAAACCATTCTCTGTAAACCCTAGAGATGGTTGTGTGTGAAAATCCCAGTAAATCAGCCATTTTTGAAATGCCAACAGCTATGCCATGTTCAGAGTCACTTGAGTCTCCTTTTTTCCCCATTCTGATGCTCAGTTAGAACTTCAGCAGGTCGTCTTGACCACGTCTACATGTCTAAATGCATAAGTTGCTGCCATGTGATTGGCTGATTTGTGTCAACGAGCAGTTGAACAGGCGTACCTAATAAAGTGGTCAGTGAATGTATGTGGTTATATCTATATTCTTCCACATTTCAGATGCTTAATAAGCTTCCATTTTCCTTGTCTCTGAAATGTACTTGTATAATGCCTCTATGTCTGTGATCTCCTACGTGTCTGCCATGCTTTCCGATCAAGGTTCTTTTCTCATGTCAGACTCACAGAGGTATGGAGACCCAAACAAAGCAGACATTTTCACAGCTGCTTGGTGAAGATTCTTATAGTTATCTGGTTGTACTAAGCTCCAGAAATGCTGTTGAGACTTTAACTGCACATTATTTTAAAGGTTTATTAATATATAATATATAAAATCCAATGTCTGTCTCTCTGTCTGTTCGCTTTTCACGAGAGAACTACTTAACGGATTTAGATTTTTTTCAATAATTTGCTTGAATGGCTTCTCTCATTTCGCTGTGTATCAGAGTTCACCTGCCGTACCGGTTTATTTGAGTGAATCCGAGAAACACGCAGCGGGCCGAGGGAGGCGGGGCCTTCTTCACTCACTTGCCAGCTTGGGGGCGTGTCCCGTAACTTAACTTAGCTAGCGAAATGAGAGAACAATTGAATTCAACTTTGTTTGATGTTTAAAATAAAGTGTTACTAGGTCTTGATGAGTTTGAGTCTGGATATTCTCTTAAGTGACTGCCACATTGAAAAGATAGATTGCAATTTAGATTGTGGATCGTGATTTTCTGTTAAAAGAATCGTGATATGATTTTTTGGAAAGATCGCCCACCCCTAATTTGACTAATCAAGTTTTCAAATTTATGTAGGATTCATTAACCCTTTGGCAAGCTACTTGGAAAGGAGCGACATGTTGGAGACCCCTGGTATACTGTATGTTATATCTTATGCTCCATGTAAATAATGCAAGGCCTTGTAATCATGTGAGGATTAAAGAAGCTCTAACAGCAGCTACTGCAAACTAAGAATTCAGAGCCATGCAGACCCTTGCGCAGCAGTATTGATCTTGTAGCATGACTGGCAGCCGACGTCGGCTATTAAGTGGGACCTGATCCTATTGATTAAGCCTTGGGACTCCTAGTTAGCCGTTTTGAGTAAACATTTGTTTTGATGCTTTTGTACACACAGTTTTTCTTGTTTGTCTAGTATTCGCACAGACCCTGATCTTCCCTTTTTAATCTCAGTATTGTTGGGCCTCCTCACACCATGAATATTTATACCCAACAATACATTTATTAAGACATGGCAGATCAAGCATATAGACACTATAGACACATGGAATAAATTGCCAAGTCGTGCAACATACAGCAGGACTTTTAGGACCTTCAAATTTTGAAGAAATGACGTGGATCGTACCCTAATCCTAACCCTAATTTGTTTAGCTGAATTGCCTGTTCTTATCAAAATGTTTCTAAACTTTTAATTTCTAATGTTATGGTGCTACACACTCTGGGGGACCAGAGGAGTGAAAGGAACCCGGAAGTGTTTGTGTTCTGTTTGTCCGGGACGGATTATGGCGGCAGCGCTTCGTCCTTTCTATGGGAAGAGAGACAGAGAGGTTAGTACCCCGCCTTTGTCCCCTGGCACGACTTGTTGCGATGCGCGTCAGGTTCTTAAGCTGCTCCCCATTCACTCATGCGTGACAATATATATATATACACACACACATATACCTGCATATATATATATATATATATATATATATACACTCACCTAAAGGATTATTGGGAACACCTGTTCAATTTCTCATTAATGCAATTATCTAATCAACCAATCACATGGCAGTTGCTTCAATGCATTTAGGGGTGTGGTCCTGGTCAAGACAATCTCCTGAACTCCAAACTGAATGTCAGAATGGCAAAGAAAGGTGATTTAAGCAATTTTGAGCGTGGCATGGTTGTTGGTGCCAGACGGGCCGGTCTGAGTATTTCACAATCTGCTCAGTTACTGGGATTTTCACGCACAACCATTTCTAGGGTTTACAAAGAATGGTGTGATAAGGGAAAAACACCCAGTATGCGGCAGTCCTGTGGGCGAAAATGCCTTGTTGATGCTAGAGGTCAGAGGAGAATGAATGGGCCGACTGATTCAAGATGATAGAAGAGCAACTTTGACTGAAATAACCACTTGTTACAACCGAGGTCTGCAGCAAAGCATTTGTGAAGCCACAACACGCACAACCTTGAGGCGGATGGGCTACAACAGCAGAAGACCCCACCGGGTACCACTCATCTCCACTTCAAATAGGAAAAAGAGGCTACAATTTGCATGAGCTCACCAAAATTGGACAGTTGAAGACTGGAAAAATGTTGCCTGGTCTGATGAGTCTCGATTTCTGTTGCGACATTCAAATGGCAGAGTCAGAATTTGGCGTAAACAGAATGAGAACATGGATCCATCATGCCTTGTTACCACTGTGCAGGCTGGTGGTGGTGGTGTAATGGTGTGGGGGATATTTTCATGGCACACTTTAGGCCCCTTAGTGCCAATTGGGCATCGTTTAAATGCCACGGGCTACCTGAGCATTGTTTCTGACCATGTCCATCCCTTCATGACCACCATGTACCCATCCTCTGATGGCTACTTCCAGCAGGATAATGCACCATGTCACAAAGCTCGAATCATTTCAAATTGGTTTCTTGAACATGACAATGAGTTCACTGTACTAAAATGGCCCCCACAGTCACCAGATCTCAACCCAATAGAGCATCTTTGGGATGTGGTGGAACGGGAGCTTCGTGCCCTGGATGTGCATCTCACAAATCTCCATCAACTGCAAGATGCTATCCTATATGGGCCAACATTTCTAAAGAATGCTTTCAGCACCTTGTTGAGGCAATGCCACGTAGAATTAAGGCAGTTCTGAAGGCGAAAGGGGGTCAAACACCGTATTAGTATGGTGTTCCTAATAATCCTTTAGTTGAGTGTGTATATATATATATATATATATATATATTGTAATGAAAGAACAGAAGAGAGTGATTTAACAAAGTGTGAGGGAGCAGCAGGTACCCCATTTAATTTTCTGCACTTTAGGGGGAAAAAAAAAGGTTGAAATGAATGGTGTTTAGGGACATCATTTGTCCTTGCATGTCTCGCTTCTTTGTAAATGCGGCTCTTCTAAGGGATCTCCTTGGTTGCTGATGCCAGTTTTCCACGTGAACACTGATTTTTGGCATCATGGTCACTTAAGCAGCCCACACAGTTGAAGAGGCAGGACCTGCAAGGGCAAGCTGGAGACAGTATCAGTGTGCTTCACTGTCTTTGCTGAAAGCAAAGGAAAAGAGGTTGTTTGTGACCACATTTTCACAGACAGTGGTCTGTGCATTCTTCTATTGGAAATGTCGTTAGGATACTCTCAACGTGTATGCTCGTATATTTATAGCACAAAAAAAGAATACTGGTAAGGCATATATGTACAGTGATCCCCCACCTATCGCGGAATTTACGTTCCAGACCCATCAGCGGTAGGTGAAAATCCACGATATAGAAAGACCATATAAATAAACATTTTTTTATAGTTTAAGCCTTAAAATACCCCTCCCACACACTTTAAACACATGTAAACTTGTAATGGCGAGTGACGTCTGTATAATGCTTTCCTTCCCGAAGCATATCCAGGAGTTTTACCTTCTCCTGAATGGTCAAGGTCTTCCTCTGGCGCTTAGGCTCACCCCTACCAGAAGGCTTAGAAGACGCAGGACGCTTGGGAGCCATCGTAGGGCTTAAAACAAAACGAAAAGTTCACAAAATGTTTGCTCACAACAATCGGACCTCAAGCAAGGTATGCGATACGCAGAGAACTGAGATGTGTGTTCTTGCAAGATTACACCACGTTAGCTGCAGCCAATCAGAGCCCAAGAGAATGAAAATCCCTCTCTGATTGGTTTAGTCTCCTCTTTCAGCCAGTAACAGGCCTTGTAACAAATCATCTGGGTACTGTAACGTGAAACTCTTTGTCTACCGTAGTGTACAATGTACATATACAATTAGATATGTTCCACAGAAAAATCTGCGATATAGCGGGGGATCACTGTATATACATTGTGACAGGTAGGGGGCGCTGTCGTCCCCTTGGACCCTCAGACCAGACACCTGATAAAAGTCCAAATGTTTAACTTTTATTATTTTCAGCACCTCTACCTCCACTATACTCTGTAATACAATAATTATAATAATAATAAACACAATAATCCTCCACACCTCCCAGCAGCTCAGTCACCCTTCCTCCCAACTCAGCTCACCGCTGGGATCTCCCAGTCCTTTTAAACTCCTTGACCCGGAACTGTTTCTGTCCCTCAGTCCATGTGACTTTGTAAGACTTCCGGGTCGGGTGAAAACTCCTTTTTTCTTCAGCAATTCAATCTGAACCCAATTTGCTTGCTTTTAGATGTCTTTTTAAAACTCACCTTTTCATTAAATACATTGGAATTCCTTTGTGTCTCTTCTACACTGTAACTGCTGTTGCTGGTGCAACAGCAGATGGGGCTCAACCCGACTCAGACAGACACGGGAGGCACACTGATAAAAACACAGATGTCCTTTATTTATTCTTCGCTCGTGTGGAACATCTTCCCCGTCCCCACAACACACCACAATTCTTTGTCCTTTTCTCTCTATCTTCACCACTCCGCTCCAGCAAGCTTTGCCCATCACCACCCGACTCTGCCTTCCAGAATAGTGTCTGCTGGTCCCTTATATAGGTCACCTGGAAGTGCTCCAGGTACTTGTTGACCTACTTCTGGGTGTGGCGGAAGAATCGCCCAAACATGGTCAGGAATTGTTGCAGCACACCCCCGGATCCCAACAGGGCTGTAATAAACTCCAATTCCCATGAAGCCCTGCGGGAGTCTGAGGTACCGCTGCCATCCAGGGGAGGTGATGCTCTGTCCACACTTGCTCCCCCAATCCTTCCAAGGCAGAGGCGTCCCGGCCATCCGTGACAACTGACAAAATCTATGATACTGGCGTGTGCCTAAATTATATAGAAGTTCTGCTCCCTTGTGCTCACTTTTTTGCTTTTGATGTTTGCCCCTTCATTCTTGTATGTATTTTACCTTGAATATAGGTGTGTGACAAATAAATAACAAAAATAGTCTATACATATATATTCTTATATATAATTTGATACTATCCGTATGTATGGTGTTCGCAGCAATACCTCGAGCAGCCACAAGAGCAGCGGCCGCGGGAAGGATGCGTAGGAAACGAAGTCACATGACTGACGTGGAATGTAGACTTGCTAATGTGACCACATGTACACAACACCCCCAAGCAGGGGTGTTTGACTGACACTTGGTGGGGCAGAAGGAAACGGTCGCTCCAGCTGAGCAATCAAGGAGCTGGAGTGACCAGAAGAAGGATGGTCCGGAATAGATTAATTGTATTTACTGTATATACAATCCTATGGGGGAAATTACTTTGGGTCACGACCAAATCGGGTTGCGACCAGAGTTTTGGAACGAATTACAGTCGTGACCCGAGATTCCACTGTACATGTAAGTAAAAAAATGAATGAAGAAATTGAAAACATAAGTATCTTTATGTAGAAATCTAAAGGTAAGGTTCATCTTCACTCCTCTTCAGTTTGTAATGTGTCTCTAAATCCGGCTTAGGAGAGTCTGATTATTGAGATACTCGGGCATCCCAAATCTGGGATTCTCTGTGTTCACACATCAAATATCCTTTTACTTTTTGTGGATACGCCATAGCAGTTGACTTCATCAGTGAGTGGTTCACCTGTTATTTCTAATAAAGTTTCATATCAAAAATGACAGCAGTGTTTCACTAGTACTGTACAACCAATCTTCAATTGCTTTTCCATTTTTGCAGTACCTTGAAATGAGTATGCAGATCTTCACAGAACTGGGAGACAAGGATGGAATTGGAAAAACCTGTCAAGCACTGGCTAAAGCTTATGAAAGGTAAAACTGCCATTTTAAATTTTCATTAAACTTGGCTACTTGATGTCTAATGCACACAGTTCAGTAAAGGTTATTACAATATCTAGTTTCCTGGCAGGAGTGGCTGAAATACAGAAACCTGCCTGATTTGATTAAAGTAATATAGTAGTAGTGGGGAGTACCGTGTTATCCATTGTGGATGCAATAGGAAGTGCCTGAAGAAGGGGCCTGAGCTGCCTCAAAAACTTGCATATTGTATAATCTGTTCAGTTAGGCAATAAAAGTGTCATTTTGTTTCACTGCTCATTGATTAAGGTAATGAAATGGTGATCAGATAGTTCAACCAGTGCAGTTCCATCCCAGCCCAGACTGTACCGAACAGTCACCAGATCTTTACTCAAAGACATTTTAATTTCCAGGATCACAATGATTACATTTATCCACAGCCAATCCTTCTTTTCCCTTAGCCAAAAATCTAATAAAAGAAATTAGGGTCTTATTTATCAATTAGGAATACATATAGTGTGTGTTTGTATTATGTATGTATATATGTGTATGTATTGTGGAAACCGTAATCCCAGACACAGACAGACTGACACCAGCATGTCCAAAACACACTTGTTTATTTATTTTTCCCACTGCAACCACAATGCCTTCTCTCAGCACCTCTCTTTCTTTTCTTCCTCTTCTTCTTCCTTTCTCTTTCTCTCTCTCTTGACCTCCTTCCTCCTCCTCACAAGCTTCGTCTCCTTCCTCCCAACTCTGGCTCATTGTCTGGAAGGAGGCGGCCCCTTTTATCAGCACCCAGATGAGCCCCAGGTGCTCCCCTTGACGTCACTTCCTGGTGTGGCAGAAGTGTCAGGAAAGCCCCTGGAAGCACTCTGGGTCTTCTTGGAATTATTTCCGGCAGCACTTCCTGGTGTGACGGAAGTGCTTCCATCCAGGATTCTCCAACTGTCCAGGCGCCCCCTGTCGGTGGCCACGTCCTCTCACGGGCATCCCAGCTCCGCCTCTGTGGCCCCCAAATAGACCCGGGAGGCTGCCCTCTCGTGGCCAAGGAGAAGTATTGTCCCAGTTGGGGACTGTCCAGGCGTCCCAGCCGGGCAGTGTCCCCGTACATCTGTGACAGTATGTATATCCTGAAAATAAAATTATTACCTAGGCTCCTGATGTTAAAATTTAGTTCTTTATTTTTCTACGGTCTATTCCTCTCTTTTTCTAATCTTAACCTCTCTAAAACAGGGCCCTGAGGTTAAAAATAAATTTATTACCTAGGCCCCTGATGTAAAAATTTTGTTTTTATTTTTCTATAGTGTATGTATATATATATATATATATATATATATATATAGATATATATATATATATATATATATATATATATATATATATATAGATAGATAGATAGATAGATAGATAGATAGATAGATAGATAGATAGATAGATGGATGGACCGGGGCCCATGCCCGGCTGGGACTCCCCTGCAGCATATATACCAGGGGAGCAACAACATTTATTTCTATAGCACATTTTCATACAAACAGTAGCTCAAAGTGCTTTACATAATAAAGAATAGAAAAATAAAAGACACAATAAGAAAGCAAAATAAGTCAACATTAATTAACATAGAATAACAGTAAGGTCCAATGGCCAGGGGGGACAGAAAAAACAAACAAAAAAACTCCAGACGGCTGGAGAAAAAATAAAATCTGTAGGGATTCCAGACCATGAGACCGCCCAGTCCCCTCTGGGCATTCTACCTAACATAAATGAAACAGTCCTCTTTGGATTTAGGGTTCTCACGGAAGGACTTGATGATGATGGTCACGTAGACTTCTGCCTTTTAATCCATCCATCATTGTTGGAGCATCATGAAGCTTTGAGTAGGTGGAGGTGGCGCAGGCCACCATCACAAAGAAACCGGAAAAAGAAACAGAATAGAGAGTAGGGGTCAGTACAGATTTTAGAGACACCATGAATAGTTATTATGATTAATTGAACATAAGCAAGCATGGGAAAGACAATATCTCCCCCTGGATGCCAGATGGCAGCCTCCCTGGGTTGCAGCGGTGCCTCGGATTCCCACAGGGCTTCATGGGAGTTGGAGTTCGGTGCAGCCCTGTTGGTTCTGCAGGCGCCGCCAGGGGGTTCTGCAGCGGGAGCAGCTGGCCCCCTTTGGGCACTGGTTTCACAACATCCAGAATGTGCAGCTGGATGTCGGCAATCAAACACCTGGAGCACTTCCGTCCTGTTTGGACGCGAAAAAGTTTGCTTGGTATACGACCTTTGTTTGGAATACAACTCGCATGCTAGAACACCACGCGCTATCCTTAATTATCTCTCTCGAGACAAAGTCACGACTGCCCACGAGCGTCAGTGCGCCAGTTGCTAGCATTCAGTGAATAACCCACGCTGTAACTCTATGTGAATTTTCACGTGATTTTGTGTTTTTTCATGTAAATTTGAATTGATTGTTGAAAAATGTGAAGGTGGCATGCGTATCTGGGACCTGGCTGCTGCATACCGTATGTCGAGAACGACGGTATCTAAGATTGTGAAAAACGAAGACGTTATTAAAAAGTAAAATGAGGTTAAATTTTCATTTATTTCATGTAATTGCTTTTATATTTATGTATATTAGTATTAAGCAGTGTTTTAATTATTTTATACAATCCCATCGATGTATAATATGCCAATAACAATAGGATTTTTTTCATAGAAACGGATTAATCATTTTCCCTTTATTTCTTATGGGAAAAATTAGTTTGGTATACGTCCTGTTTGCAAAGGATCTGGAACGGATTAAGGATGTATACCGAGGTACCACTGTGTGTGTGTGTGTGTATATATATATATATATATATATATATATATATATATACAGGGTAGGATTCAAAAGTAATGAGCCTTTGTTCAAAAGACAAATTTATTGAGCAAATCGGTACAACTAATTAATAGTCTTCAAAATAGGCACCTCCTGCATCAATACACTTTTGTAGGCGTCCACGTAGGCCTGTTCCGGGATGGTTGCAAGGGCTGCCTTGACATTTGCTTGGATGTCCTCGATCGAGTCGGAAGCGTTTTCCTTTCAGAGCTGATTTTAAGCGCGGAAACAAGAACAAGTCAGAAGGCGACACGTCCGGACTGTAGGGAGGCTGGTGGACCACCAGAATGTTCACCCGGGCCAGGTAGGCGCTCACGATGAAGGCGGTGTGCCTGGGCACGTTATCATGGTGAAGCTTCCGCTGTCCTTGATGTCCCTTTGCTTGCGCGCGACGCTTCTTTTCAGCATTTTCAGGACTTCCAAGTAGTAAGCAGCATTCACGGTCTGTCCTTGCGGGACAAACTCGTAGTGGATGATCCCCTTCACTCCGAAGAACTTGATCGTGTACCGTTGCTCTAACAAATTTTCCATTCCGCCGTGTAACGCACTACCGCACAGGGGTTCCCGTCATGGCCGATCCTACCGCTCCATTGCACCCAACTACTTTGCACGTGTTAAAGTTGTCTGTGTTTAAACACAGCTGCCAGTCGTGAACTGGGCCCTTCGTCACACAGCATTATGAATTTATATAAGGGAAACAAAATTACAAAAGAAAACCCTTGGATATTGATTCGATAGGAACGGCCTACTCGGAATCACTGTCCGAATCGTAATTATGTGGTGGTGTAGGAGCATTTCTGCTCCGTTCACAGTCCGTCTCATTTTCACGACGCTATCGTTTCCTCTCACAATGTCTTTTCAACCTTTCTCCAATCTAGCTGGTTGCTTTGTGGCAATCCAAAGAGTAAGGCAATATATATTAAGCAATGGTTTGAAAAGGGGGACACATAGGTATCCAGGCTCTTTAAAGCATAAATAGAGATCACTTCACTGACATGTGAGCAAGCCACGGTACAACTGTGAGACGCGCAGCACTCGCCGGCTACAACGTAACAATAATAATTTCCGGAACGTGCTGTTACGTTGTCATTCATTTTACCCACGACCTTTCTTTCATTCATTTGTTACGTAGGCACGTACCTTTTATCTTCGGCAGTCTCATTCTCTAACCAGGCCTCAGGAGCTAGCCAGCGTAACACTGTCCACCACCCCTTTCGTTATTCCGGCACATTGTTGACATCCGTGAGTAACAACAACGTACTAAACTGGAAGGTGGTCTACGCATGCGTGGAATTCGCGGACAAACAAAGATCAAGATCTAAATGAAGATCTCTTTAGTTAATTTAAAGCACAACAATTTGTTTAGTTTGAATGCCTGTGTTTTAAGGTGTGACTGGCGTACCACAGTCTTCAGTAGTATAAGCCTGGAGGAGATTCTTAATGCAATGCCTATGTTTTAGCTGTCTCTCTACTGCCATCTAGTGCTTCTTCTTGTAATTCATTCGCGGACAAACAAAGATCAAGATCGAAATGAAGATTATATATAGAGATATATATATATATATACCCTGTATATATATATATATATATATATATATATATATATATATATATATATACACAGTGGAACCTTGGTTCATGAACATCTCTGAACACGTACAAATCGGGTTATGACCAAAAAGTTCGCCAAGCTATTGCATCGGTTCATAACCACACACTCGGTATACGAACAAGCCAGTTTCCTTTTTGGTTTGTACACGCGAGAGAGAGCAAGCGAGAGAGAGGGCTGGCTGCATAAGGCCAGAGGCAGTTGAAGAATGCACCGGGCTTGTTTTTAAAGAGACAGATTTGAGCATCTTTTTAACCTCATTGTATTTAATGAAGACTTTTTCCTATTGGATTTTAACCTCCACTTCACTTCTGTTTACAGCGATCGGTTCATAACGTGCATTGTTGCAATGTTACTTTTCTTGGTAGTTTATTAATTTCCAGATTTTTCAAATGTTCATTTTTTTTCCTGTGCTTAAAACTCATGAAGTAAAAAAGTGTTTTAAGCAAGCGGTTCGTAGCGCTATAGCGCAAACTCTTGCAGTGTTAGTTTTCTCTGTTGTTCAAGGTTTTCTCAGTGTTATTCAATGTTTTTACATTTAGTTTACTATTACGCTGTGCATTCTATGGTATAATCTATATATATAATTCACTAAGGCAAGACAACCATGGAAAGCATGCCGGAAGGGGCGTGGATTCACTAAGCCGCCGACAAGTGAGACACCTATGGCGCACGCAGGATGGAGCCACGGCCACCAACTCCAAGCCCATTGGATACGATGACGACTCGCAGGGCCACGCCCACCAACTCGGACACAACGACAGAAAAAATGGCGTCATTTATATTCGTCTGTCATAGAGGCCACATGCAGTGCAGGTCAGGTTAATGTCATGTGCATGTCATGCACCTCCGAGCTACATTGACTGTTCATAGAGGCATGTTTCTCACGGAGGTGAATCGCCATATGCAGCGTGAGAAACGGTTTGCGAGGGGTATCCCATGGGATCCCTAAAAAATCCTTTACAACTGAGGTAAAAACACAATGAAGTAAGCAGTCTTTAAAAACCGAGTTTTCGGTTGCGACGCACGACCGCGTGCACCATAGCAAACTGTTTTACACGCTACATACAGCTATTCGCATCCGCGTCAAACATGCGTCTTCTTAGATGCTCCTGCAGGAACACGGAAGACGTTTTCCTGCCCACCAACACTCCTTTTTCACCGGCTGGCGTCTACCCTTGTTCTCTAGGCATTCACACTGCCTGCCCATTTGCCCGGACGCAAAAACTCACCGACCACCCAGTTAGTCCCTTTTGTCTGTGGTAAGAGTTCACATGCACGTCTGAGCCATGCATTATGCCGCGGGTTCACTATTGTGTTGTATTTTGCTCTCTCCAGAGTTCCATCTTTTCATTCACTTACTGTTGTATTCTCACACCAACTTGTTTTAGACATCCGTGTCTTTCCAGAACTGTTTAGCATTCAATAAATAATTATGCATGAGATTGACTGTGTGTCTACCCAGCGCAGAGAGGCGTGGGTAAGCTGTTGAACCCCATTCTGGCTGCAAGCCGTGGAATTCCCACTAAATGTGACTCGTACGCTCCCACTCATTAAGTCCCTACCCTTTGTGCACACCCCCTCCTACCGTGGTCGGGTATCTTGGTGGATTATATATAGAAAAGCAGCCAAAACCGAGGGGTATCCCATGGGGTCCTTAAAACATTCCTTTACAACTGAGGTTAAAACACAATGAAGTAAGCAGTCTTCTAGCAAACTGTTTTACACGCTACATACAGCAATTCGCATCCGCAACAAACATGCGTCTTCTTAGATGCTCCTGCACTTTGTTCACACCCCCCTCTCACCTCGCTACAACCGTGGCCGGGTGTCTTAGTGGATTATATATAGAAAAGCAGCCAGATCCGCACACACGTACATCTGGACTGTACAAAGACGATGACTCAAGTGACGAGTTGGAGGTGGGCACACGAGCGGGCAGTGCATACTGAACGAGAAATCAGCAGACTAGCATGACGGACGGAGCTGAATGGACGTCCTTCTCCTCTCCTCCCATTTCAACCTCCGTGCCGTGCACCCCCATCCCTCCGTCTGGCAGGAGAAGGCGCAAGGACGGTCCTCCAGTTTTCAGTCACGGACGATTGTGTGTTGGTTCGTTAAGTGCATTGTTACAATGTTGCATGTTTCTTGCTGATTTATTACATTACCGATTTTTCAAATATTAATTTTCTCCCTGTGCTTAAAAATCATTAAAAAACCGGCTTGATTATGCGGTGTAAACAAAACATATATTTACATACAGTTCATATGGTCTGGAAAGGATTCATTGTATTTGTATACAATCTTATGGGGGAAATTAGATAGATAGATAGATACTTACTTACTTACTTACTTAATCCAGCAGCAGTATACTGATACAAAGAAACAATATTAAATTAAATAGTAATAAAAATGAAAAAAAAAATAAAAAAGCAGACAATAACTTTGAGTAATGTTAGCATTTACTCCCCCGGGTGGAATTGAAGAGTCGCATAGTGTGGGGGAGGAACGATCTCCTCAGTCTGTCAGTGGAGCAGGATGGTGACAAAAGTCTGTCACTGAAGCTACTCCTCTGCCTAGAGATGACACTGTTCAGTAGATGCAGTGGATTCTTCATGACTGACAGGAGTTTGCTTAGTTCTCGTCGCTCTGCCACAGACGTTAAACTGTCCAACTTTACTCCTACAATAGAGCCTGCCTTCCTCACCAGTTTGTCCAGGCGTGAGGCGTCCCTCTTCTTTATGGTGCCTCCCCACCACACCACCGCGTAGAAGAGGGCACTCGCCACAACCGTCTGGTAGAACATCTGCAGCATCTTACTGCAGATGTTGAAGGATGCCAACCTTCTCAGAAAGTATAGTCTGCTCTGACCTTTCTTATATAGAGCATCAGTATTGGCAGTCCAGTCCAATTTATCATCCAGCTGCACTCCCAGGTATTTATAGGTCTGTACTCTCTGCACACAGTCACCTCTGATGATCACAGGGTCCATGAGGGGCCTGGGCCTCCTAAAATCCACCACCAGCTCCTTGGTTTTGCTGGGTTTAAGATGTAAGTGGTTTGAGTCGCACCATTTAACAAAGTTTTTGATTAGCTTCCTGTACTCCTGATGCAGCCCACGATAGCAGTGTCATCAGCGAACTTTTGCACGTGATAGGATAATACCTGAGGTTCCACTATGTGTGTGTGTATGTGTGTATATATATATATATATATATATATATATATATATATATATATATATATATATATATATATATAGGATCTCCTTGAGGGCTCATTCGGGGTAAATGGTAACCCACCAGAGCGAGAAGGGGCGCTGTTTCTAAACTGGTTCCCTTTTTCCCCTCAGCTCCCAGAAACCTCCAAGTGAAGGAAATTAGCCCCGCCCCTTCTGGTCCTCCCATTATAAAAATACCGGGTGCCTCCACTAAGGGGCTTGACTTGATGAGACCCGTTCCAGAGAGTGAAAGCTCTAGGAAAGCCTTCTGTTGTTTTGTTTGCTGGAACACAGCGGTAGTTTTGTTTTGTTCTCAGCCTTATGTTGAGTGTTACAAGACGGCACCTGTTTAAGTTTGAAAAATCTGAAGGAATTAAAAGGGACTACCCAGCTGGTATCCCAAACGTTTTTGAACCTTGTGGCGCAAGTGCATTGAGAAGGGTGGAGACTACACTGAGAAATTACATTAGCAGTTTTGTTAAGGTTCGTCACATTTTCTAATAAATCCCATTTTGTAACTTTTAGCTTGAATTCCCCCTCGTGTGTATGTATGTGTGTCTGATTATTTGGTTGGTCACCCACCAGGTAGCATTTGTGGTTGCTTGGCCAGTTGACAAACATCCGCCACGTCCTCTCAGTTTCGAGAAGCAGATCATAGATATGTGATAAGTACCTGCCAAATGATACAAGAGTACACAACACGTGTTTCACATTTATTGGAGCTCGTCAGGTCTACACACTTTTGCATCGCCTTACTGGGATCGAACTTTGGATGTCAGTGCCTGATGCAAAGCTTCTGACGTTGCACCAATGCGGCTGGTTCTCTTATTTGATAGGATGCCTAAAAAATTGTTCACTCACTTTTTTATTGTTTTGCAGTAATAAATTATAGCAATTTTAATCTGGCTAATGAACAGAGTAAATCTTTTTAACATCAAAGATAAAGCAGATCTTTGCCAAGGGTGGAAATGAGTTACAAATATAAAACAGAAAAATAAGTGATTGCATAAATCTTCACCTCCTTTAATATGACACCCATAAGTCATCCCTCATGCAGACAGCTGGTTTTAGAAGTCACAGAATTAGTTCAACCTCTCTGGGGTTTCATTTGATTGAATTGAAGATGCAAAGAAAATGTGAAAGGGCTAATTTGTGGTGAGTCAGTATGGGGGCCTAACATACACAACAAAGACTAAAGAACACTCCTAGCAATTCCATGCAAAGCACAAGTCAAGGGAAGGAGACAAGAAAAAATCCAAGTCACTGAATATCCACTGGAGTCCAGTCAATTCAGTCATTAGGAAATGTAAAGAGGATAACAGTAAATCTGCCTCAAGCAGCTCGTCCACTAAAACTGAGTGATTGTGCAAGAAGACGAGTGACGGAGGTCAGCAAGAGATCTGTGAGAGTTACAAGCCACGGTGGCTCAAATTGGTGAGACTGTGCAAAGAGCAACTGTGGCTCTGCTCCTCCAACTGCCACAGCTTTACAAGATATTGGCAACAAGAAAAAACACATAGTATACACAATACAATATAATTTATTTTTTGTATAACCCAAAATTACACTAGGAGTGTCGCAATGGGCTTTAACAGGCCCTGCCTCTTGATAGCCCCCCAGCCTTGACTCTCTAAGAAGACAAGAAAAAACTCCCAAAAAAACCCTTGTAGGGAAAAAATGGAAGAAACCTTGGAAAAAGGCAGTTCAAATAGATAGATAGATAGATAGTGTGGGGAACAGCCCGGACACAGACAGGTAGACATGGTTCTTGAAGCACCACACACGTTTATTTACACTAATATTGACAACAGTGACACACACAACCCTGTGCCGCAGCACCAATCACCCCAAAGTCCAGGCCCTTACACAATGCCTCTTCTCTCTTCTGGTCCGCCTCCACTCCTCTCCTCCAAGCTCTGTCCTCTTCCACCCGACTCCAGCCATCGAATGAAGGGAGGCGGTCCCTTTTATACACACCCGGATGCTCTCCAGGTGCCTCCCGGCAATCTTCCACTGGCACTAATCAGTGTGGCGGAAGTACCGGCTCTGCATCCAGAAGCACTCCGGGTGTCCCTGATCCTCTTCCCCCCCAGCACTTCCAGGTGTGGCAGAGGTACTGAGGTCCAGGGCTCCTTAGGCATCGGGGTGCCCCCTGGCGGTGACCACGGGCCCCTACAGGGCTGAGCTTCAAAGCTCTGTACCCGTGGTCCCCAAAGCCACCAGGGCGGTCGCCCCCTCGTAATCTGAAGGAGGCGCAAGCCCTCCTCTGGTTCTTCTGGGCGTCCTGGCTGGATACCACCCCCAGCCGCGTGCCACAATAGATAGATAGATAGATACTTTATTAATCCCAAGGGGAAATTCACATACTCTAGTAGCAGCATACTGATAAAGAACAATATTAATTTAAAGAGTGATAACAATGCAGGTATAACAAACAATAACTTTGTATAATGTTATTGTTTACCCCCCTGGGGTGGAATTGAAGAGTCGCGTAGTGTGGGGTCTCCTCAGTCTGTCAGTGGAGCAGGACGGTGACAGCAGTCTGTCGCTGAAGCTGCTCCTCTGTCTGGAGATGATCTTGTTCAGTGGCTGCAGTGGATTCTCCATGATTGACAGGAGTCTGCTCAGCGCCCGTCGCTCTGCCATGGATGTCAAACTGTCCAGCTCTGTGCCTACAATAGAGCCTGCCTTCCTCACCAGTTTGTCCAGGCGTGAGGCGTCCCTCTTCTTTATGCTGCCTCCCCAGCACACCAGCACGTAGAAGAAGGCGCTCTCCACAACCGTCTGATAGAACATCTGCAGCATCTTATTGCAGATGTTGAAAGACGCCAGCCTTCTAATGAAGTATAGTCGGCTCTGTCCTCTCTTACACAGAGCATCAGTATTGGCAGTCCAGTCCAATTCATCATCCAGCTGCACTCCCAGGTATTTATAGGTCTGTCACCTCTGATGATCACGGGGTCCATGAGGGCCCTGGGCCTCCTAAAATCCACCACCAGCTCCTTGGTTTTGCTGGCGTTCAGTTGTTGGTGGTTTGAGTCGCACCATTTAACAAAGTCCTTGATTAGGTTCCTATACTCCTCCTCCTGCCCACTCCTGATGCAGCCCACGATAGCAGTGTCGTCAGCGAACTTTGACACGTGGCAGGACTCCGAGTTTATTTATAAAAGAGACCCCCTTCCAGGTAGGTTGGGTGGGCAGTGGGTGTCAGAAAGAAGGGGGTCAATACAATACACAGAGCAGGACAAATCCTTGATACAATATAAAAACAAATTTACAAGTACAGAGCAGAATGCAACAGTAGATGATATCCCATAATATGATTTGGATTTGTTTAGAGTCCTGGAGACCTCGGCCATCAAGCTGCCTCCCCCAATTCGCCATTCCACAGCTGAGACAGCGCTGGGCCAGCCAATGCGATGAAATGACCCCCTCTACCTGACAATTCCTGCGATCCTCCATCAGGGATGACTTTACCTTAGGCAAGCAGAACAACATGGCAGGTTGGCCTTGGCACCAAGTGCCACATTTGAGTATATCTCGACTAGAGTTGGCACATGGAAGACTCTGAAGACAGATGGAAGGCTTTTTTTAACGATCAGATGAGACCAAAATTTAAGTTTTTTAAGTTTTTGGCTACCAGACTAAAGGCCATGTTTGGTGTAAGCCAGACACATCACATTATCGCTAACAGATCACCCCCACCATGAAGCATTTGAGTGGGAGCATCAAGCTGTGGGGATGCTTATCTGCAGCAGGAAAAAAGGAAAAAAATCATCTAATTATATGTTTTATGTGAGAATTACAGCTCTTCAAAACAAAATGTTCAATTTCAAAACTAAAGTCATGCAATTTATATATATTTTTCTATATCAAACCCCCAGTAAAGAGTGTATTATAGGTTATAATTTCCCTTTGTGCCAGTCAGCAAAAAAATGTATTCTTTTTTTTTATGGATCTTTAAACTTAACATTTTTAAACCAAATACAATTTTCCACTTGTTGGATCATGCTCTCATTTATTTATTTATTTATTTATTGTTTTTCTCCACATTCATATATTCCCCTTATATACAATTAAACGCCCCAGTAAGCGTCGTATTTTCATTAAATTGGACTTGTGGGTTCTTGTATGAAATTTTGAAAGATGACCACAAAAAATAATTACATGGGTAGTGTTTACATTAATTCATGAAATGGAAGCAGCCTTTTTAGATTTCCACCTGTCACCAATCCCATTTGCTTTATTACGTGCAGCTCAGGCCCACAAACTTGGTGGTACAATTGACAAACCCCTGAGTGGCTGTTTCATCCCTGCTCTATTTGATTTTTCTACTCTGAACAAATGATTAAGTTTTCATGCATTGGTTCAACCAAAATCTATGTTCACTCAACCACATCCTTTATTGATTACTTCTACTGCAAACAGTAGGCCAAGTGTGATATACATAATTGGAGAGTTGTCAAGGGAGGTGGGTGTTAACAGTCCTGTTTTCCCCTTTGGAAATTGGAAACACCTTGATACACAAATAGTCTGCACATCTCATTCTTAACCTCTGGACCAGAGGATTCTGTTTCCTCACACAATCTTTTAATTCCTGAAAGTGTAATCTAGTAGGCTGCTACTAAGTCAACACATTGGCAGAAACATCAGAAGCACAGCTTTCGTGTTAGGAGAAATGTAACAGCAGGGATATCAAATATATAACAATATCATCTGTACTGCTAGTGCTCAGGTTTCCTATATTTATAATGGAAATCACTACTCTTGTCTTCAGAGGGAAACTTTAATCAAACAGAACACAAAAACATACAGTGCTTGTGAAAAGTATTCATCCCCTTGGACGTGTTCACATTTTATTGTTATACAGGATTGAACCATGGTGGCTTATTCTTTGTCTTATTTGTCTTATTCTTGACAGTGATGAAAAGAAAAGGGCTATTTAATGTCAGAGTAAAAGTGGTCTAAATTAAATACAGACATAAAACACAAAATAATTGATTGCATAAGTATTTGCCCCCTTCATATCAGTGTTTAGTAAATCACAGCCATGACAGCCTTGAGTCTCTGTGCATAGGTCTCTGTCTCTCTGTCAGCTTTGCACATCTCCATGCTGCCCTGTTTCCCCATTCTTCTTTACAAAACTGATACATAGATAGGAAAGACACTATATAGTAGATAGATAGATAGATGTGAAAGACACTATATAATTAGATAGATAGATAGATAGATGTGAAAAGTGCTATACAGATAGATAGGAAGTTCACTATATGATAAATAGATAGATGTGAAAGGCACTATATAATAGAAGGGGCAGCACGGTGGCACAGTGGTGCTGCACAGTAAGGAGACCTGAGTTCGCTTCCCGGGTCCTTCCTGTGTGGATTTTGCATGTTCTCCCCATGTCTGTGTGGGTTTCCTCCGGGTGCTCCGGTTTCCTCCCACAGTCCAAAGACTTGCAGGTTTGGTGCATTAGCGATTCTAGATTGTTTCTAGTGTGTGCTTGGTATGTGGGTGTGTGTGTGTGCCCTGCAGTGGGCTGGTGCTCTGCCCAGGGATTTGTTCCCCCGTGACCCTGTGTTAGGATGTAGCGTGTTTTATATATATAATAGATAGATAGATAGATAGATGTGAAAGGCATTCTGTGATAGATAGATAGATAGATAGATAGATAGATAGATAGATGTGAAAGGCATTCTATGATTGATGGATAGATGTGAAAGCCACTATATAGTTGGTTGATAGATGTGAAAGGCACTATATAATAGTTTAATAGAGGAAAGGCACTCTATGTTTGATAGATTGATTGGTTGATTGATAGATGTAAAAGGCACTATATAGTTGATAGATGTGAAAGGCACTATATAATAGATAGATTAAAAGGCACTATATAATAGATTAATAGAGGAAAGGCACTCTATGATTGATGGATTGATTGATAGATAGATAGATGTGAAAGGCGCTGTATAATAAGATAGATAGATGTGAAAGGCACTATGTAGTTGATAGGTAGACGGATAAAGTATGTGACTTACTTAAAAATGATCCAGTAAGTATTCAGACATCTTCACTTCCTGCACACTTTATTATGTTGTAATTTTGATTTTAAATGGATACATTTGCCATTTTGCTCATCGATCTACACTCAATAACCCATCATGACAAAGTGAAAACATGCTTTCAGTAAGGTTTTTAAATGTATTAAAATGTTGTTAACATGACACCTGTCAGTCATAGAAGCTTTCTGACCCTTCATTCTGCACTTTATAAAAGCTGCTTTGGCAGCAATTCCAGTTTCACATTATCTTGGGTAAATCCATACAAACTTTGCACTCCTGGATTTGGCTAAGCTTCATTTGATTGGATGGGAAACATCTACAAACTGACATCTTCAGGTCTGTCCACAAATGCTCTATGGGTTGTAAGTCTGGGCTTTAGCTGGGCCACTCACAGACTCATCCCAGAGCCACTCCAGTGTTGTGTTGGCTGTATGCTTCAGTTCATTGTTGTGCTGTGAGGTGAATCGTTGCACCAGTCTGTGGTGGCTTACTCTCTGAGCAGGTTTTCTTGAAGGACCTCTCTGGATTTGACTGCATTCATCCTTCCCTCAATTCTGACCAGTCTCCCTGCCCCTGCACCCCTAAATAACATTTTATAGTAGCTCTTTAAATATATAAAAGGATCTCCATATATAATCTTCATTTGGGTCTTGATCTTTGTTTGTCCGCGAATGAATTAGAAGAAGAAGCACTAGATGGCAGTAGAGAGACAGCTAAAACATAGGCATTGCATTAAGAATCTCCTGCAGGCTTATACTACTGAAGACTGTAGTACGCCAGTCACACCTCAAAACACAGACATTCAAACTAAACAAATTGTTGTGCTTTAAATTAACTAAAGAGATCTTCATTTAGATCTTGATCTTTGTTTGTCCGCGAATTCCACGCATGCGTAGACCACCGTCCAGTTTAGTACATTGTTGTTACTCACGGATGTCAACAATGTGCCGTAATAACGAAAGGGGTGGTGGACAGTGTTACGCTGGTTAGCTCCTGAGGCCTGGTTAGAGAATGAGATTGGCAAAGATAAACGTGCCTACGTAACATATGAATGAAAGAAAGACAGTGGGTAAAATAAATGACAACGTAACAGCACGTTCCGGAAATTATTGTTACGTTGTAGCCGGCGAGTGCTGCGCGTCTCACAGTTGTACCGTGGCTTGCTCACATGTCAGTGAAGTGATCCCTATTTATGCTTTAAAGAGCCGGGATACCTATGTGTTCCCCTTTTATAACCATTGCTCCGTGTATATTGCCTTACTCTTTGGATTTCCACAAAGCAACCTGCGAGATTGGAGAAAGGTTGAGAAGACATCGTGAGAGGAAACGACAGCGTCGTGAAAACAAGACGGACTGTGAACGGACAGAAGCAGAAATGCTCCTACACCACCACATAATTACGATTCGGACAGCGATTCAGAGTAGGTCGTTCCTATCGAATCAATGTCCAAGGGTTTTCTTTTGTAATTTTGTTTCCTTTATAAAAAATCATAATACTGTGCGACGAAGGGCCCAGTTCACGACTGGCAGCCGCGTTTAAACAGGGAGCCCTTCACAGACAACTTTAACACGCTCAACGTAGTTGGGCGCACATGGCTAGTAGATTAATAAATATGCACACACACACTATGGTCTAAACACACACAAGAATAACTGAAAAGAAAGAAAATTTTTAAAATTCAGAAAACTCCTGACTTGGCAGTGCCAGTCCCAGTAAGGCACTATACAGACCTAATACTGTTGGTATAAAGCACCCCCTGTCACGTTCTTGGCACACTTGTGATAAATAATTCACTTAGTGAAAGTCCTCAGTGTTGGTGTGTCAAAGAGAAGATGTGCAGCATTGTTCATAATGGCACTCAGTTTCGCCTTCATTCTCATACTTGCCACAACCTCCGGGGGTCCAGTGTGCAGAATTGTTCATACATTTTTCCCTCCAGGATTTCTCCATATTTGCTGCATTTTACCCTTTAAAAAACATGCCACAGAGAAGCATCCCCACAGCCTGATGCCATCACTCTCCTCCATATTGGGGATGATGTGATTGTGATAATGTGCAGTGTAATTGGTGTTTATTCTGATGACCAAAAGCCTCCATTCCATTTTGGTCTTATCAGTCCAGAGAACCTTTTTCCAGATGACTTCAGAGTCTCCCATGTGCCTTCTGGTAAACTGCACCATAAACATAAAGTTTATGTTTTTTTTTTTGTTTGTTTGTTTCGCCATTGTCCCATTAACCTGCGACTGATGAAGCATGCAGGTGATAATTGTTGTCTGCACAGTCTTTCCTTTCATGACTGTAGCTTGTAACTCCTTCAGAGTTCTCAGAGGTCTCTGGGTGGCCTCCCTCACTCGTCGTCTTCTGGCACGATCACTCGTTTTTTGTGGACGTCCTGCTCTAGCAGATTTCCGGCCGTGCCGTACTCTCCCATTTATTTAGGATTGATTTATCTGAATATTCAGTGACTTGGATATTTTTGGTCTCCATCCCCTGACTGGTGCTGTTCAATCCCCTTTTCATGAAGTTACTTAGAGTGTTCTTTTGTCTTCATTGTGTGGATTAGACCACCATACTGACTCAGCACGACTTGGCCCTTCCATGTTCCGTTGCATTTTGACCACAGTCAATTGAGGCCCCAGACAGGTGACCTCCATTTAGCTTACTGTGTGACTTCTAACATCAGTGCTTGATTTAGGGATGTCTTATTAAAGTGGGAGCAGCCTGGTGGCGCAGTGTGTAGCGCTGCTGCCTCGCAGTTAGGAGACTCAGGTTCGCTTCCCGGGTCCTCCCAGCATGGAGTTTGCATGTTGTCCCCGTGTCTTCATGGCTTTCCTCCCACAGTCCAAAGACGTGCAGGTTAGGTGCACTGGCGATCCTAATTTGTCCCTAGTGTGTGCTGTGTGTGTGTGCCTGCGCCCTGCGATGGGCTGGTGCCCTGCTCAGGGTTTGTTTCCTGCCTTGCGCCCTGTGTTGGCTAGGATTGGCTCCAGCAGACCCCGTGACCCTGTAGTTAGGATATAGCGGGTTGGATAATAGATGAATGGATATTAAAGTGGATGAGTACTTATGTAATCAGTTGTTTTATGTTTTATTTTTATAGTAAATTTAGACCACATTGACGAGATCTGTTTTCATTTTGACATTAAAGAGTCTTGTTCTGTTGATCAGTGTCAAAAAACTTAACTCTATTGGTATTCAGTGTTGTGTAATAATAAAAAAGGTAAAATCTTCCAATTTACTGAATACTTCTTATAAACACTATGTAAAGCATATTATATAAGTAATACTATTGATACATATAATATTTATAAAACATGTAATATCTATTGGGGTCATAAAAAGGTTTTGAGTCCAAAACAGAACTGACGTGTTTTGTAGAATATGGCTGCTTTAACCTCTTGTTGCCTAAATTTATTTACAACTAGCAAAATACCTGCGCTTCGCAGCGGAGAAGTATATATAGTGTGTTAATGAAAAAGAAAAGGAAACATTTTGAAAATAACGTAACATGATTGTCAATGTAATTGTTTTGTCACTGTTGTGAGTGATGAGTGTTGCTGTCATATATATATATATATATATACAGCATACATCCACATATATATACATATATGTATACATATCTACATATATACACATACATGTACATACACACACAAATACATATATATATATATATATATATATATATATATATATATATATACACACACATATATAAACATATATATACATATACATACATATCTACATATATACATATACACACACACACATATACATATATCCACATACATACACTCTTTGGGGTGCGAGCAACTGTTGCTGGGGGTGGCAGAATCCATCAAGGAAGAAAAATGAAAAACATTATTTGTACAAAATCTTAATTTATTTATCCATTCCTAAATAATTAAATGGGCAGGCTATTTCGTATCAGTGCAATTCGCTGTTTGTTAAAACGGATGACTCCCGCTCTTACGTGTAAGTCTGCGTGGATATTATGAACTATCGTATCTGTTCAAGTTCTATTTAAATTTTAAATAGAAGGATTTTTATTTAGTCGACAGAAATATCTTTGGTAGGAATGGAAGTTAAATGTAGGCATCATTGCATACATTTTTCTTCACCATACAAATGTAAAGAGTAAATTCGCCTTACATTCCAACCAAAGATATTTGTGTCGACTAAATCAGGGGTGTCAAACTCAATTGCACAGGGGGCCAAAATCCAAAACACACTTTAGGTTGCAGGCCGAACAGGATAAACATTTATTGAACACACTAAAACTAAACTTTTAAAACTTTACTTTTTTGAACATAAATATGAATAAAACAGACAGGAATATTATTCGAATAAATCAACTCAAACCTTAAACAACTTATAACATTTTGCTCTCCATAAAAGTATATCCTGTCTAAATTATACAAGTTAGAAATAAAGTAAACGTTAAAAGAACAAACATTCAAATTTCTTTACTCTTATGTAATTTTATATAAAAATAAACTTAAATTTTAAATATCCCAAAAGATTTTGCTCTCCATAAAAATATATCCTGTCAAAATTATACAAATTCAAATATGAACATGCTGCATAACAAAACCTGGAAATATAAATAAAATGTGTTCTTTTCAGCAATAACAAATCAAATCATTCAGTTGTCTTTGCTCATATGTCATTTTTAGAGCTGGACGCCTGGCATCTTTTTTTGGCACAAGTTTGTTTCTGTTTGGTGTGAGGTTCTGTGTTGTGGAGATTCTCAGGATGGACTGCAGGTGCTCATCAGTGAGGCGACTCCTGTGTGCTGTTTTGTTAGTCTTCATCACTGAGAAGAGCTTCTCACACAGATATGTGCTACCAAACATGCACAAGGTTCGAGCCGCATGTAGACGGAGCTGGAGCATTTGTGCGGAATGGAGTGAATAAACTGTGCGGGCCCTGCAGTATCGTACTTTGCCTTCAGTGTGCCATTACACTGCAGCTCAATCACCTCCATCTGAATCTGCACAGGTGCAGTTTCCACATCGACAGCAAATGGGTTGCGAAACAACTCAAAATTCTTTTTTTGTTCTTCAAAGTCACCAAAGCGTGCAAACTCAGTTTATCAGCAAAGTGCGTATTTGGGAACACCGTTGTGCCGACTTGGTTCAACATTACTTGGCAACAGGGAAAGTGGGGCAAGTTGCACTGGTGCATTTGTGTCTCCCATAAAAGTAGCTTCACTTGAAATCACTTTGTGATTTTGCACGGTAAAACATCTGCTGAAGTGTCAGATTCTTCTTTAACTCTTCTGCTTTCTGTATCTTGTGCATTGCATTCAGGTCTTTCAGGCTATCCTGATGTTTTTTCTCATAGTGCCGTCTTAGATTAAATTCTGTAATTACAGCCACATTAGCTCCACAAATGAGACACGCGGGTTTACCGGCAATGTCAGTAAACATATACTCAGCCTCCCATCGGTTTTTAAAGGCTCTATGTTCAGAATCACCTTTTCTCTTTGGCATCGTGTGGGCTAGCTTCGCAATAACTTGCAGCATCATAAGCTAGACTTGATTAACGCGGTAAGTGTTCGGCAAGGCAGCTGAAGCGCTGCATTATGGGATCTGTAGTTTATTGTGTTACCAGCGCTTCATATCCCCGGGCCATTAATAACAATAATACAGTATATAAAATGATCTCGAGGCCGGATATAATTACGCCGGGCGGATGTGGCCCCCGGCCTTGAGTTTGACACATATGGACTAAATAGAACTTGAAAAGATATATTTTTCGAATGTGATCGCGCAATTCAGATCGAGTTCACGCGCACTACAGTACATCGAGCCCGCGTGCTATTGTGGTTTTGCCTGCGTGCCTCAATAAGTCACCCTCCCCTCGCTCTTACTTTTTTACCGTTCATCTAATGAATACACTGAGTATGGCTTTACCAAAACAATCATTGATGGCGAATAAAGTATCCATTATTCATAAAGCTTCAATTGGTGATCTGTCTTTCTGTTAACCTCATATTTTTCATACATCTCAAACCAAGGGGATGCGAAGGTAAAATGAATAAAAATGCGCGCATACATACTCAGTGCATCCCCTCTTGGGAATCGAACCTCGGTCATCGGCGCTAGAGGCGAAGGCACTACCATTGCACCACGCCGTGTGGTTTATCTATTTGATATATATATATATACCTGTGCTTCACAGCGGAGAAGTAGTGTGTTAAAGAAGTTATGAAAAAGAAAAGGGAACATTTTGAAAATAACGTAACATGATTGTCAATATACAGTAATTGTTTTGTGAGTGTTATTGAGTGTTGCTGTCATCAAGGATTTGATTATCATTATTTCTTTCAATCAGGTTCGTATTTGTAGGATGTGTTGTGTTCAAGTGACATTCCGTGTTTGTCAATCGTTGTAAAGATAACAGGTTTCATTCATCGATTTGTTTCTTACTGCATCAATAAACAGCTCGTCTTCCTCTTTATCTGAGAATTGACACACTGCATGCACGGGGTTTTTTTTAACACTGTCTTCCTTTAGCGGGACATTGACTTTTTGTACCGTGTGCTTTGTTTCCGCAGTAGCTGCACTTATGAATATGCTTGTATGTATCAGACGCTTCGTATTTTTTTGCTGCCTTCGAAAAGTTTCTCTCGCAGTTTCGCTGAGTTTGTGCCAAACACCACCCTGACGATCTCATCTTCCTCTGCATAAGCACAGTCCTTCACCCTTGAATATTTAGCAGCAGTGTTTCTATTGGATTGCCGCTGACGGACGGCCTTATATGGGCAGGCACTAAATTACAAACGCCAGCGGCAGCCTGTCTATGAACTTAATTTAATATAAACTTGTGGTTCACGCTTTGTTTCCACAGTAGCTGTACTTATGAATATGCTTGTATTTATGAATACGCTTGTATGCATCACTTGCTTCATAATCTTTTTCTGCCTTCTCATTTGTGAAATGCCGTTTTTTGTTCAGCGCTGTTTGGAGGTCTTCCTTGTTCTCTACGTACTTACGTAGGAGGCGTGATGATGTCACACGAAACTCCGCCCCCCACGGCCATCCAGCTCAACTCCATTACATTATATGGAGAAAAATAGCTTCCAGTTAATTCCATTACGCGTAGAATTTCGAAATGAAACCTGCCCAACTTTTGTAAGGAAGCTGTAAGGAATAAGCCTGCCAAATTTCAGCCTTCCACCCACACGGGAAGTTGAAGAATTAGTGATGAGTGAGTGAATGAGTGAGGGCTTTGCCTTTTATTAGTATAGATATATATATATATATATATATACCCGTGCTTCGCAGTGGAGAAGTAGAAGTTATGAAAAAGAAAAGGGAACATTTTAAAAATAATGTAACATGAGTGTCAATATACAGTAATTGTTTTGTGAGTGTTAGGAGTGTTGCTGTCATCAAGGATTTGATTATCATTATTTCTTTCAATCAGGTTCGTATTTGTAGGATGTGTTGTGTTCAAGTTACATTCTGTGTTTGTCAATCGTTGTAAAGATGACAGGTTTCATTCATCGATTTGTTTCTTACTGCATCAATAAACAGCTCGTCTTCCTCTTTATCTGAGACCTGACACACTGCATGTACGGGTTTTTTTTTTTACACTGTCTTCCTTTAGCGGGACATTGACTTTTTCCACCGTGTGCTTTGTTTCTGCAGTAGCTGCACTTATGAATATGCTTGTATGTATCACACGCTTCATATTTTTTGCTGCCTTCTCAATTGTGTAATTCAGTTTTTGTTCAGCACTCTTTGGAACTGTTGCTTTTTGTCTGTGCACTGCGTCATTTCATGTGAGCCGTTCGGTGTACATGCATCGAAGGTTTTCAGCTGTGCTGGTGCCATCTCGTGTGATGTCCATGGCTGTATGTAATGTTAGTTAAGACCCGGCACTTAAAAGTTTCTGTCGCAGTTTCGCCGAGTTTGTGCCAAACACCACCCTGACCATCTCATCTTCCTCTGCATAAGCACAGTCCTTCACCCGTGAATATTTAGTGGTAGAGTGTTTCTATTGGATTGCCGCTGACGGACGGCCTTATATGGGCAGGCACTAAATTACGTGGGAGGTGTAACTCCGCCTCCCACAGGCATCGAGCAGAAGTCTATTATAGTATATAGACGAAAAAATAGGTTCCAGTTATGACCATTGCGTGTAGAATTTTCGAAATGAAACCTGCCCAACTTTTGTAAGTAAGCTGTAAGGAATGAGCCTGCCAAATTTCAGCCTTCTACCTACACGGGAAGTTGGAGAATTAGTGATGAGTGAGTGAGTGAGTCAGTGAGGGCTTTGTCTTTTATTAGTATAGATTATTTCAAAAAAGAAATTATTTGTGTTTTTGCTGTCAAGCAGATGCTAAATTAAGTGGAGACAGTTAATTTGAATATATAGCACACAAGCAAACAATAAGCTGGTACGTGTTTTTATCTTAGTACAACCTACCTCAAATTTGGACGGTTTCTCAAAATTAGCAGCCAAAATCCACGGCCACACAAACACTTTGCTTCCATCAGGCAGATGTAGTTTCCACTATGACTGCTAGATGGTGTGACCAGCGCTTCCAATACGATCCTTGGTACGTATCGAATACCCCTTAACTAGCATTGGCGAGATACATACGCCACCTCGGCGATGCATTCAAGCTGGAAGCGGTTTGATGCGATTTCATGACAATCGTTTATGAGAGGTTAAAGGCCAGAAAGGGAAGTGAAGTCACCAAGGGGCGGAAGCGGAAGGTCCTCTTTCATACTCTCGGACCCGGACGTGACCTCATTGAAATGGCCAGAACCGGAAGGCTGGTTTGTCCGCGGGTTCTACACCGGAAGTGACATCATTATACCTGGAACCGGAGGTAACAGGCCCGGAAGTGACGTCATCAGGGCCAGGCAGAATTTCCCGTGAATGGTCTGCAGGAAAGCGAGAAAAAAGGTCAGTGCACTCCACCTCCCCTTGGTCTGGCCCGGAATTGCTCTCATTTAGACCCTTTAGCTGCCTCCCATGCGACTATCATAAAACATACAATACAACATTCATTTCTCAAAACAAAAACACATGAGAAGCCTCAGTGCAGTCATCAAAATGGCGTTCTTTAAGCGACAGTCCCTCCATGCTTACAATGTTCTTAAATGTTTTAAATGTTAATTTAATGTTTTTGATTTTTTTGACAGTCAAGGAAATATTGAAGAGACTATGAAGTACCTTGAACAATTCGTAGCTGTAGCCGAGAGCAGCGAGCACAGTGAAAGTCTGCTGGAAGCCTGCATGTCCCTCGGTGAAATATCCAACATGAGGGTAAGGAGAATTTCAGTGTTTGCATGAGTGGGCCCCGTGAAGTTAAGCCAGATAGAGAAGGTTCACTTCGGCTCATATATTCCATTTAAAGAAACGCGTCTTTTATATTACAGTATACAGCAGTTTGTGTTGAATCAAATCACATGAATGCATATTTTGCAATAATGAAAAAGAAAATGTCGAGAATAATTCATTACTACTTGTACTTTGAGCTATTTATAAATTAAAGGTTGCTCCTTCCATATTTTTAAACTGATTTGGTCATGGAATAAAATTGCCAAGACGTTAAGGTGTTTTTTTAGTATCAGCAATTTTAATAGAGGCATTACTACTACATTTATTTTTTCATTCAATTTTTAATGAAGTGTTAAAATTACACATTTTACAAAATATATGACATATACTCGTGCTTGATAAAACACACAATATAAAAAGCAGTTTCAACCTGATTAACATAAATGGAACCAAACAATATCTGTCTATTAGGAGTATCTTTGAGATATGGCCAGTTGACAATGAAGAAAGTAAAACAAAAACTCCAGTCTACATAGATAGATAGATAGTGTGGGGTCTCCTCAGTCTGTCAGTGGAGCAGGATGGTGGCAGCAGTCTGTCTGTCGCTGAAGCTACTCCTCTGTCTGGAGATGATCCTGTTCAGTGGATTCTCCATGATTGACAGGAGTCTGCTCAGCGCCCGTCGCTCTGCCACGGATGTCAAATTGTCCAGCTTCATTCCTACAATAGAGCCTGCCTTCCTCACCAGTTTGTCCAGGCATGAGGCGTCCCTCTTCTTTATGCTGCCTCCCCAGCACACCACCACATAGAAGAGGGCACTCGCCACAACCATCTGGTAGAACATCTGCAGCATCTTATTGCAGATGTTGAAGGACGCCAGCCTTCTAAGGAAGTATAGTCGGCTCTGACCTCTCTTGCACAGAGCATCAGTATTGGCACTCCAGTCCAATTTATCATCCAGCTGCACTCCCAGGTATTTACAAGTCTGCACCCTCTGCACAGTCACCTCTGATGATCACAGGGTCCATGAGGCCTCCTGAAATCCACCACCAGCTCCTTGGTTTTGCTGGTGTTCAGGTGTAGGTGGTTTGAGTCACACCATTTACTAAAGTCCTTGATTAGGTTCCTATACTCCTCCTGGCAACTCCTGATGCAGCCCACCATAGCAGTGTCATCAGCAAACTTTTGCACGTGGCAGGACTCCGAGTTGTATTGGAAGTCCGATGTATGTTGGCTGAACAGGACCGGAGAAAGTCCAGTCCACTGCGGCGCTTCTGTGCTGCTAACCACAATGTCAGACCTGCAGTTCCTGAGGCGCACATACTGAGGTCAGTATATAAGATAGTCCACGATCCATGCCACCAGGTGTGAATCTACTCCCATCTCTATCAGCTTATCCCTAAGGAGCAGAGGTTGGATGGTGTTGAAGGCGCTAGGGAAGTCCAGAAACATAATTCTAACAGCACCACTGCCTCTGTCCAAGTGGGAGAGGGATCAGTGTAGCATATAGATGATGGCATCCTCTGCTCCCACCTTCTCCTTTTATGCGAACTGCAGAGGGTCGAGGGACGTGACGGACCTGTGGCCTCAAGTGGTGAAGCAGCAGCCGCTCTATGGTCTTCATCACATGTGTCGTCAGGGCGTCTATGGAATTATGGGAGAAAATAAACCTGTGGTGGTCCACAGTCAGTTATAACAGACAAAGTCATGCACAGCCACCTGCCGTTCCAGGCATTTTATGGTATTACAAGGCCTATTCAGATAGGATTTTTTAAGTCAAGATGTGGGGGTAAAGTCAGTGCTTGAAGTGGGCTGAAACGCACATCCTTGCCTTAGGAGTACTGGTATTTAATGTATATATACTGGTGCATATTATCTGACCACATTAGCAGCCCCTATTTATAACAACAATGTGTCCGTTCACACCTCCCCGTGTTTTCAGGGTTCATTTTATACATCGATGTGCCTTCAGATCTCTGAGGCAACATCCCACCCAATCCCACACCCCTCCATATCAACCGCCCCATTATTAGTAACCATGTTGTTTCATTTTTTTTTTTATATATTAGGCTCCAGAGGACTTCTGGAAGTCCTATCCGAATCACTGAAATGACAGTTTTACTGACTTGTAGATTCACCCAGGAGAAATTTAACCTGGGGTAATTTTTAGTAACTTCTTATAGTAGCTAAAAGCCTTTGTAATCTTATTCTGAGATGTGAACGTGCTGTCTGTTAAAGTTGCTGACATGAGCAATTTGAACAGAACTGAAATTACAGAGGTCCTCCAGTGATAATTACTTTACCCCACCTTCTGGTATAAAAGTAATCCCCTCCATTAGGACGAGACAGTATACTTATGTAATTGGCAAGCCTCATAGACCTTCATACCAACACACTGACCACCACTTGTCTGGAGAAACCTTCCACTTATACAAATCTTAAAAGCAAGCTAAGTAATTATTTTTAAATCTTCTTCTTTCGGCTGTTCCCGTTAGGGGTTGCCACACCAGATCAATCAGTCAGTCAGTCAGTCATTATTCAACCCACTTTATCCTAACACAGGGTCACGGGGGGTCTGCTGAAGCCAATCCCAGCCAACACAGGGTGCAAAGCAGGAACAAATCCCAGGCAGGGCGCCAGCCCACCACAGGCCGCAGCAGATCATCTTCTTCCATCTCTTCCTGTCCTCATCATCTTGCTCTGTCACACCCACCACCTGCATGTTCTCTCTCACCACATCCATAAACCTCCTCTTAGACCTTCCTCTTTTCCTCTTGCCTGGCAGCCTAATCTTTAATATCTTTTTCCCAATATACCCAACATCTCTTCTCTCCTCATGTCCAAACCAACACAATCTCACCTCTCTGACTTTGTCTCCACATCGTCCAACCTGAGTTGACCATTGTGACAGTAGGGGTTGCTGTTGCCCCGTGAAACCCGCAGACAGTACATCGAGACACCGGGTAAAAGTACAAGAAATTAGTGTACTTTCTTCAATAATGCACAAAGCACCTCCACGATACACAATAATAAATCAATAATCACAATAATAACAATAAATCCTCCTCTCCACCCAGCAGCTCTGTCACACTCCCTCCCAACTCCGGGTCAGTCTGCTGGGTTTCCCAGAGTCCTTTTATATTCCTCGACCTGTCCCTCAGTCCATGTGATTTCATAGAACTTCCAGGTCAGATTGAAACTCTCCTTTTGCTTCAACCCGGAAGTACTGTAGTTCTTCCATCCCCGTGACTTATAAGTACTTCTGGGCTATAATAGAAACAATGTTCATGTCTCCCTGCAGCGGCCCCCACGGTATCCAGCAGGGCTGTGAATCCAAACTCCATTGTCCATGATGCCCTGCTTGAATTCGGGGCACCTCCGTGTTGTAGGGAGGACTCCATCTAGCGGCGTGGGGGTATTGGCCGGGATAAACTGCCGGCCATATCTCACGCCCTATAATGGTCCTCATGTCTAATCCTGTGCATCCTCGTCACACCCAATGCAAATCTTAGCATCTTTAACTTTAACAACCAGCTTTGTCTCCTGCTTTTTAGTCAGTGCCGTCGTCTCCAGCCCATATAACATAGCTGGTTTCACTACCGTCCTGTAGACCTTTCCTTTCACTCTTGCTGATACCCATCTGTAACAAATCACTCCTGACACTCTTCTCCACCCACTCCACCCTGCCTGCACTCTCTTTTTCACCTCTCTTCCACAATCCCCGTTACTCTGTTACTCACCATTCCACTGACCTCCCTGTCATTCACACACATGTATTCTGTTTTGTTCCTACTGACCTTCATTCCTCTCCTCTCATATCTCCACCTCTCCAGAGTCTCCTCAACCTGCTCCCTACTCTCATTGCAGATCAGGACACTCTTGTCTTATCTCATCTGTCAACCTGTCCATCACCATTGCAAATGAGAAAGGGCTTAGAGCCGATCCCTGATGTAATCCTGCCTCCATTTTGAATGCATCCGTCACTCCTACCACAGACCTCACCACTGTCACACTTCCCTCGTACATATTCTGTACAACTCTTACATACTTCTCTGCCACTCCTGACTTCCTCATACAATACCAAAATAACTATTATTAAGTGATTTTTAATAATGACATCATTATTATTAAGTCATTTTTAATATCCAACAAGACATCAACCACAAGCATAAAGCCAAAAAAGCTACACAGGAATGGGTTCAAAACAACAATGAGTGTGTTTCCATGCGTTATTCACAGAAACCTGGTGCCACGTTAGACCTCATTCCAGTTAGAGAAACTAGGATATTGGTCTGTGATAAACCAGGTTGACACACACAGATTTCTCCACGAGTAACCCGGTTATGTGGCCATGTAAACCCTTAACCGGGTTACAGTCAAGATTTTAGAATCTGCGCCTGTTTGTTGCCCTCTGTTAGCCTGTGCATGTGTTAGCTTTGCACACACTTCCAGCATCCATGGGTAGATAACGGTGGAAGCATACGCAAAGATAAGCTTACTGAGGCAAATGCTTGGGTGATCGTGTTATCCTGGCTGAAGTAATCTGTCTCTTCAGAAATCACTATATTTATTTTGATGAGCTAAATGTGCAGAAGCTCAGCTGCATAATCTCGGGAGCACTGTTCAAGGTAATAACATGTTATATAGTCTGACTACTTTGTAAAGTAATGAGTAATATAGTGCAGTACTTATTTTATTGAAGTAAAAATATCTACACTATTATTATCCCAACAGCACTGGGTATAACGTAAGAAGCACACTTACCGATACGCCACTTCTTTGTAGGGTCATTGACTAAGCCAAGCAGAAAATAGTGTACTGTGTGCAAGAACATATTAATAAAGCGTCAGTTTAGTTTTCGTTCAGTTGTTTGCTACAGACATGTTGAACTGTGACTGGGTGACACAATGATCAGTGTCCACTCGTTAAATCTTCAGGGGCTATGGTCAAGGATAGAAAAAAGGGAGATGGACATTATTTAGTTCAAAGCACACAAAGGAGTAAATGTATTTATAAAACACAAGCAAATCATCACAGGCTTCATGCATGTTTTTTTCCATGCTGACGTTGGAAATGTTTTTTGTGCAGTTTAATGACATCGGAGTGTTTTACCATAGAATTCTGGAAGTGGACTCGCACATTTAAACAGAGGTTTTTAAGAAAACAGGTTTCTGCCTTTAGGGTCTCACTCACCTTATCCCAGTTTTGTGTGTACCTGTGAATGCACTGTATGTTAATGTCCTCTCACAATCCCCATGACAGCTGACAGAGCTCGAGCAATTCTGCAAAGAGCAATGGCGAAAAATGGCAGAGAGAGATGTGCAAAGCTGAGAGAGACCTGTGCACACAGACTCAAGGCTGCCATCTATTAAATACTAACTTGAAGGGGCTAAATGCTTACGCAGTCAGTTATTTTGTATTTTACATTTGTAATTAATTTAGACCACCTTGCAGAGATCTGTTTTTACTTTGACTTTAAAGTGTCTTTTTCTGCTCATCTTCTTCTTCTTTCGGTTGCTCCCGTTAAGGGTTGACACAGCGGATCATCTTCTTCTGTTTCTTTCTGCCCTCTCCATCTTGTTCTGTTACACCCATCACCTGCATGTCCTCTCTCACCACATCCATAAACTTCCTCTTAGGCCTTCCTCTTCTCCTCTTCCCTGGCAGCTCTATCCTTAGCATCCTTCTCCCAATTTACTCAGCATCTCTCCTCTGTACATGTCCAAACCAACACAATCTCGCCTCTCTGACTTTGTCTCCCAACCGTCCAACTTGAGCTGACCCTCTAATGTCTTCATTTCTAATCCTATCCATCTTTGTCACAAACAGTGCAAATCTTTGCCACCTCCAGCTCTGTCTTCTGCTTTCTGGTCAGTGCCATCGTCTCCAGCCCATATAACATAGCTGGTCTCACTACCGTACTGTAGACCTTCCCTTTCACTCTTGCTGATACCCGTCTGTCACAAATCACTCCACCCTGCCTGCACTCTCTTTTTCACTTCTCTTCCACAATCCCCATTACTCTGTACTGTCAATCCCAAGTTTTTAAACTCATCCACCTTCGCCAACTCTACTCCCTTCATCCTCACCATTCCTCTGACCTCACTCTCATTACATACTGTACATGTATTCTGTCTTGGTGGTCCTAAGACCTTCATTCCTCTCCTCTCTAGTGCAGATCTCCACCTCTCCTGGGTCTCCTCCACCTGCTCCCTACTCTCACTACAGATCACAATGTCATCAGCAAACATCACAGTCCACGGGGACTCCTGTCTAATCTCGTCTGTCAATCTGTCCATCACCATTGCAAATAAGAAAGGCCTCAAAGCTGATTCCTAATGTAGTCCCACCTCCACCTTAATTGCATCCATCACTCCAACCGCAGACCTCTCCACTGTCACACTTCCCTCGTACATATCCTGTACAACTCTTATGTACTTCTCTGCCACTCCCGACTTCCTCATACAATACCACAACTCCTCTCGAGGCACCCTGTCATCTGCTTTCTCCAGGTCCACAAAGACGCAATGCAACTCCTTCTGGCCTTCTCTATACTTCTCCATCAACATCCTCAGAGCAAACATCTCATCAGATTCAAAAAGGCCAAGGTAAATCTACTTCAATATTGTATAACAAAAGGTGAAGAATTCTCTTTATAGGCACTGTAGCTTTAAACAAGGCCACAAGATGTTTGCCTGTCTTATATTCACCTTATCTATACTTTTATGTGTAATACATTTAAACATCATTCAACCATTTATTTTTATATCCACTTATGCCCTTTTGGCTGAGGCCCTTCAGCTCACCCGTACCCTGCACCAGTCAGTCCTATGATCACCAAATACAGTGAGAGTCATCCAGGCTGTTATTACAAATATAGGAATTTAAAAGTATGCGTATGCATGTACTGTATGTGTTTTTCACGTCATACTTACAACCTTTGGAAGCAAGTCCCGTGATACACATGCAGAGCTGGTTAGAGATAATGGAACTAGGAAAATTTGAAAGTCTCAAAAAAAATGAGAGTAACGATCGCATTACCGCAAACAAACGGAAAATATTACTCGGTGAAATTACGAAACGGCAAAAAGAGATTGCATAGTCTTTGAGGATGCCTGGGGGACAAGAGAGACAAGGCAGTGAGACAAAAGGACAGGTGCTGTACAGGCTTTTAAATGTTCGAAGCACTGCATGAAATGCAGATCACGTAGCACGGCAGTAGCTGCAAGCCAGCAGTTGATCGAGCAAAGAGGAGGTAAACAAAGCTGTATTTGTTTCCCATTGTATCACCGTTTAAAGGATGGGTTTCGGAGGAGTGACCGCGTCTCCTTTGGGTGCATTCAGCCCCTGTCTACACAACGCGAGCGGCCGAGACGCGAAGTGGCTGGGTTTGTAGTGCAGGCCAAGATAGGAAGGGTGGGGTGGAGAGGTTGGCTGAGCAAAGCCCCCTAGTGTTTATAAATTTTTAAGATTTTTCAACAAGTAAATTATTAAATCATTTTGGGATTATCGGACAGCAGTTACCAACTACTGTATGAATGAACAGTCCATTGCAGGGCTCAGTCCTTAGCATACCCACATTCACCATTTATAATCACTAATCACCAGAACAGTGGAAAAATGGAGATGAAGTTGGAAGAATGGACAGGGGCTTTGAAGGATAGAGGACTGAAGATAAATAGGAAGACAAGCGAATAAATGAGGTTTAATGATGCTCAGAATTTAGAAGTTAACCTGCAGGGAGAGCTTTTGAAAAGAGTGGATAAATTTAAACTTATAAGATCAGTGGTAGCCCAAAATAGAGAATTGGATGCAGAGATAACCTCAGCGTGCAGTGTGGATGGATCCATTGGAAGAAGGTATAAGGAGTGCCGAAAACCGGGTCATTCCGAAGGGTTCACATACTTTTTCTTGCCACTGTACCATTGTCTTACCTGGGCTGTGAGGGTACCCCAGCAGCACCAGATGAGGTTAGTCTTTGGCGATAGTGAGAGTTGGATGTGTGCACGGTGACTGCCAGGGTAGAATTTGCAAGTTTTCCTACTGTAGTTCTCCTGTTGAGTCCTGAGCATATCTAGAATCAATGGTAGGCCGAGATGGAGAATTAGATGCAGATTTAACCTACAGAGTGCAGTGCGGATGGACCAAGTGGAAGAAGGTTCCAGAAGTATCATGTGATCAAAGGTTAAAGGTAAGGCAATGGTAAGACCGGCAATGATGTATGGAGTTAAGTCATGGGCAGTAATGGGAGAGCAGGAGAAGAAACTGGACGAAATGAGAATGTTACAAAAAAGGACAAAATAAGATAATCAGATGTACAACAAAAGTGTGAGAGACATCTAAGAAAGTGAAGGAAAGTAGACTTTGGTGGTATGGAAATTTGATAAGGACAATGTATATGATGGCAAAAGAGTGATGGGAGTGGAAGTCCAGGGAAAGAGAAAGTGAGGGAGGTCAAAGGGGAGGTGGATAGATGAAGGAAAAGAAGATCTGAAGGAAAAGGATCTGACTGAGGAGAAGGTGCAGGACTGAGATGTATGGAGAAGGCTGATCAAGCACATGGGAACCTCCCCCCCCCACCCCTCCCCACACACACACACACACACACACACAGAAGTGGAGAAAATAAAGAGGAAGAAGAAGTAGAATTAAACTAGCATGGATGTCTTTTGGATGTGGGAGGAAGCCCTACATGGATAGAATGGTCAAACTCCAGTCAGACAGCGACCTGATGCTGGATTTCACCCCAGAACCATAGATTTACGCAGCAAAAATGTGAAACCACTGCACCACTATGCCACCCAAGCAGTACAAATAGTAGTTCAATTTTCTGAAAAACATACTTTGTATCATATGTTTTACCGTCAGGCAGCCTTTTGACTTTGTATTCCAGTTTTGTGGATGAAAATCAAACAGATGTCAGAGGACTACTAGATTTGTTTGACCTTTTCTGTCTCCTATAAGTTGTCCTGATCTTGAGTTGGCCTTCTAGCTGCACTGCCTATACAGGCATTGAATCCTAACAAACACAAAAGGAAAAGAGTTAGTAAGCTTTTTGTAAAAATCAAACATGGTATATGGCCCAAACGACATGAATCTTGTGCCGGCTCCACTCCCAAATAATACTAAGGTGGCCAAAGTTTGTGAAAGAAAAGGTTTTGATATAACAGAATGATAATGCCAAAGGGTAGATTGGCAATGGAGACTTACAGTACACAATAATATGAAAGTTGTGGACCACCCAGGCTGGCACTGCCTGCTTCTTTTATGCTCTTTCACCATATCACTGTGGCTACACCATGCAGCAACAGAGGCTTATACCTGGCCCAGGTTCCTAACCCTAACCTCAACCCGACACAGACAAGCGTGGGACACAAGCCCAAGGCACACACGTTGTTTTTTATTTTCTTTTTACCTTGTGTGAAACTCCTTCCCCCATTTCCCACAAATACAGCACAGTTCCCAGCAGAAACACAACTCTCTTTCAACTTCTTTTCCTCCTTTTCTTCCTCCTGTCAAGCTTTGTCTCCCTCCTTCCATCTCTGACTTCTCGAGTAGTGGCTGCTGGCTCCTTTTATACTGCACCCAGAAGTGCTCCAGGTACTTGATGACCTAGTTCCCGGCAGCGCTTCCGGGTGTGGCAGAAGAACTGCCCAAAAGGACTCAGCAGATCCTGCTGCAGCACCCCCTGGTGACACCCCACAGATCCCAACAGGGCTGCAGCAAACTCCAACTCCCATGGAGCCCTGTGGGAGTCCGAGGCACTGATGCAACCCAGGGGGGCTGCCATCTAGCGTCCTGGGAGAGGTAGCATTCTGGCCACGCTTGTTCCTCTCGGTTTAATGCTACAAAGTACAGACCTTAATGCCTCTTTGGGCCTTCCAAAAGGATTCCTGACCTACCTGATGGGTAGGGTGACTGGTCCACTTGCACTCTCACATTTTTAAGTCTCTACTATTTTTCTTGGGCGGCATGGTGGCGCAGTGGGTAGCACTGCTGCCTTGCCATAAGGAGACCTGGGTTCACTTCTCAAGTCCTCCCTGTGTGGAGTTTGCATGTTCTCCCCGTGTCTGCGTGGGTTTCCCCCGGGTACTCTGGTTTCCTATCACAGTCCAAAGACATGCAGGTTAGGTTCATTGGCGATTCTAAATTGTCCATAGTGTGTGCTTGTTGTGTGTGTGTGTGTGTGTGTGTATGTGCCCTGCAGTGGGCTGGCGCCCTGCCTGGAGTTTGTTTCCTGCCTTGCGCCCTGTGTTGGCTGGGATTGGCTCCAGCAGACCCCTGTGACCCTGTAGTTAGGATATAGCGGGTTGGATAATGGATGGATGGAAGACTTTTTTCCTTTCTCTTGCATCTCTTCCTTTTGCCAGTTGAGGTCTTCTTACTTCATACTACTATCTGGTAGATCTTTAAAGCCCTGGCCAGGAACTCCTTTCAAGAGAGGCCCAAACGTGACATTCATGCTCCAGAATCTCCTAGAGAACTCTGCCTTGAACTTTCCCTAGTCTCTGAAATCTGGTACCTCATTTGTCCCATTAAGGACAAGGTCATCACTTGACTACTATGCTTGGTATTAAAGAACCCTGTAAAACTAAATCGGTCTCCATGCTACCACCAGATCAAATTGGGGGACTCCTAATTTTCCTTGCTGTCTTTTGTCTTATTAGCAGTAGCCTTGTGCTACTGTCAATATTGCCAGTACTATTGCACAATTCTGCGGTGCTGTGTTAGTATTACCGGCCTCAGGCCTAGGGGAACCTGGGCCAGGTATAAGCCTCTGTTGCTGCATGGTGTAGCCACAGTGATATGGTGAAAGAGCATAAAAGAAGCAGGCAGCCGTCACAAGTCCCAGACCATTCTTCTATCTTATTCTTCTTTATCCAGAAATATATGTTCCTTTAGGGGGTCAATAGCTCCCTAGTTGGAATAAGTTATTTTGTAATTGTGGCGTTTTAAGTAACCCAAAACTATATAGATATAATATAAAAAAGGTGATATCCCTGCCATAGTGATACGGCGGTAAAAATCACATAAGAGAAAATAACTTGGCTTTCTTTAATGATGATTTACGCGGCATAACAGATGAGGACGCCATGACAACACTTTGTGTATAGTTTGTTATTTTCGTCACTGCGCTGAAAGGATTTTCAGGACGGATAACGTTATCACCCATCCGTCCATCGGCTGCTGTCCAAGTCTTTTTATACTGTCTTCTCCACGTGCAGGTTCCAAACAAGGAAAGGTGAGGATTCCATTTCACCTCTAACATACAGAAATAGTACAATGCCCATTTTCGTAGTTGTACCTTCTCTTTTCAAATGCTAGCAGTTGTAAATGCTAAGAGCCCCTGTGTGCTAACTTTGGCCTGGCCTGTACATGTGAGTGGATTTATAAAATAATTATTGTACAGAGCACAGTGTCATTAAACTTATATTCTTATTACAATATATAAATGCTTCAATTTCTGCATAGATCAACATGGCAATCAATGAAACAATGGTGCAAGCCAATTTCCTCTGCATAACAAACACATTTACTTTGAGTACTTGATTAGAAACCAGTGTCCACAGAACTCGTTAATTTTCAAAGGAAGCAGACAGTTCTGTATCCCCACATTGTGTGTAGATGAGATACTAAGTCAAGCAGTCTGACTATTTAGCAAGGCAGGTAAATATTTATGTCATGTAGATAGCCATCAACAATAACCTGTAGCAGAATTTTCCAGAAATTCTGCCTTTTCTTTAAAACACTGGTTTATAGCCCATTACACTAAGCAACCCACAAGAAATGCCATTTTCTTTAGAATACTGAATTCTAGCCCGTTACACTAGGATTTCCATGACTTTGCGGGATTTTAAATTAAAAAAACAGTGCACTTCGGGCTGGGTGGATGAGGGTGCGTGTCGCTATCAAGCTGTACGGTTGTGGGGTGTTCAACAGGGAAACTGGCTGATGGCTTGTTAACGTGTAGGCACGATTGGCTCAGCTTTTCGTCAATAAGCAAAGCACTCGCACCCACAATGGTATTAAAGAAGTCTGAACAGAACAAAATCAGGAGGGGTCTCCCCTAGACTTTCTAATATACTCAGATATGGGGATGGATATTTGAGGAGTGAACCACAAGATGATTATATTTTTATATTATGTACGTTAAAGAACCATCAACAACAAATCAAATCAAATTAATCATATACTGAACAATTATTACTCTGCAGCTTCATGAATAAAAGGTAAAGTACCACTTCGGGTTAACGGAAATAGATATCTGCGTTTTGTACCTAAAACTTGTAGGAAAAATTTGGTTTACGTAAAGCAAAAACGTTCTCAAATATGTATGTATTACCATTTGAACGTCAAACGGAAAATTGCGATTATCTTGAAAACTGGTCGTTTTTCGAAAAAATGCTTAGAAAGTGGTGCTTTACCATAATATGATGATTACATCTTGCGTAAAGAAGGGGCCTGAGTTTCCTCGAAAGCTTGCATATTGTAATCTTTCTAGTTAGCCAATAAAAGGTGTCATTTTGCTTGACTTTTGACTACATTCATAATGGCCAACATGGTACAACACCCTAGTACCACATAATATGATGTGAAATGATCAAATTTTTTATATTTTTGGGGAAACGTTTCAGGTAAAGTACCACTTCCGGTTAACAGAAATAGCCCAAAAGTTAATAGAGAAAAAAGCCAAGCAAAATGACCCCTTTTATTGGCTAACTAAAAAGATTACAATATGCAAGCTTTCGAGGCCACTCAAGCCCCTTCTTCAGGCAAGATGTAACCTGAGTTGCCTCGAAAGCTTGCATATTGTAATCTCTTTAGTTAGCCAATAAAAGGGGTCATTTTGCTTGGCTTTTCTCTACATTCATAATGGCTAACACGGTACTACTCCAAAAGTTAATAGAAATCTACATTTTGTAGCTGAAACTTGTATGCAAAATTTGGTTGCCGTAAGTGAAAGTGTACTCAAGTTATCGTGTTTTACACACACATGACACAGACAGACAGTCTGACATGATTCCAAATACTGTAATATTTTCGGACTCGGGAGGTCTAAAACGTCGAGACTCATCAAAATCTCAAAATTTAAATTTTTGGACGACTCCAATACTGTCCCTTTACTTCGTATACGAGAAAGTCACATATGGGTCTAAAACGTCAAGATTCATCAAAATCTTTGCATCGAATCTTTGAATGATTACAATACTTTCCCTATACTTCATATCCGAGAAAGTAAAAAAGGAAGGATCAAGAAAGAGATGGGAGAAATTTACGGCATAGACACAGTTATAGGAAAGAGCAGACAAGTGGATTTAGGGGTGTGAGCTAGTGCAATTCAGGTGGCCCTGCAATGGACCGACAGGAATGGTATTCCAGGGGTGGGTCGCTTCCATTGAGCAATACAGAGGAGCAGGAGCGACCCAGTGCTAATAGGTGGAAGGACTATGGAGAGTGGCTTCAAACATCCCAGCGGTGGCCGACTGAGGTGGCTGGGACGAGAGCTCATTTCGGAGACTGCACTTGCTGGTTTCTCGGCCCAACTAGGAAGGCCTGATGGGTAAGCGAGAGAGGCAGGCCAGAGAGAGAGAGTGAGTGACACACGTGGGCTCACAGAAGAACAGAGAGCAAGAGAAAGCGATTTTATCTCTTAGATATTAGACTTCATTGTAACCCTTGTATGGATTCATTTATTTATTAATTGATTTTATCTGACCCAATGAGCACTTGTTTTTATCATGGACTCTTTATTGGTTATTCGTTTAATTGAAGATTTTGCACCGATTTGTTGTACACCACCTTGTTTAATGTTTGAATGAAATGCACAAATATTGCTGTTGCATTAGTCAATCCCAGTCATGACTATCGATGTCCCAAGGTTCAAGAAGATGCCAAGGCTGCGGGCAACCCAGGCATCACAAATCAACAAGGGCTTCTTGTAGTCTGATTCTTATCCTGGATTATGTTAAACTACCTGTAGCCGTAGTAGTCCATTATACAGTACATGGTGTAACCCTTTGGATTTCCACGATCACGGTGGGTCTTTATATTCAAAAATGTTAGGTGATTGTGCGGCTTGGTGGCACTATGCCTAGTGCTTGGCTCAAATTCTTGGAGTGATGAGTTTGCGCTTTCTCCCTGTACCTACATGGCCTTTCCTCCCAAATTCTTGTTATGTTTGCTGAGAAAAGCTAAAAAACTTTTTGGATAATGGAGGTAACCAGAAGAAAAAAAAGGAGAGTTGATACTGAGAGACAGTCCAGTTTATCATCAAACCAAATCACTAAAGCAGGATTCAAAGTCAAGGACAGGAAAAAAAAAAGAGTCCAAGGTACCAAAACCAACTTTAACAACGCACAGAAATTTCGAAGAGTTATCTGCAGACTCGCATGAAACATGGCCGTCATGTTAACAACATCAGATTTTGCAATATTTGGGGCCACGTCCCCGCCAGTTGGGAGCCGTATCTTGTCAATGGAATTCACAAAATAGTGGAGCTCACGTAAACTTAACATGGTGTCAGAACAAAACACAATAAATAATTAACCATAATCAAAAAAATTCAAATCAATGTCAGGTTCTCTGCCCCCAAAAACATAACCAGGTGCAAAATATAAATATTAAGCTCCATTTAGGGGAGTAAAAAAAACTAAATATGCAAAACATATCAAATACAAAGATATCCTAATTAGGTTAATTGGTGTCACTAATATCCATACAGAAACTGGCGTCTCTCTCATTGTTGTGCCACATGATGCCAAGTTAGAAATTGGTGTCTCATTGCCATACGCATGAATTACTATTTAAAAAAAAATGGCAGGATGGGCAGTTTATCCTGATTTAAAAAAAAGAGCTCAGTGCACCTGAAATGCTTTTCTGATCTAACATGCCATCTTTTCAACTTTTTGTTTCTTTTTAATAGGGACAGTATGAAAGAGGCTTTGAGTATTTTGAGAAGGCTTATGATATTTCAAAGAAGTTAAAGGATTTGAAGCAGATACAGAAGGCACAGGTCTACATTGGCATCTCGAAAGCTCACATCATGATGGCGACGTTCAGCAGTCACATCAAAGCTGGCGGACGTGTCAACACTGAGAGCCTCCTGGCATGGAAAGATAACTGATGTGACCCAAAAAAGTCCAGCAAGCCAAGCGTAGAGTGCAAGTCACTGGTCAAGAAACATATTATTCTTAATGGTGGAACCTTGTCATCATCTTTTTGGATTTTCTCACTTATTATCAAGGTGCCTATTCAGACTCTTTGTATATAATATACTTGTGTTAAAAAAAAAAAGAATCATATTAAAGTATAGGGCATATCAGAAATCTGGACAGAATTGAAACCTTCCATCCATTTTCCAACCTGTGTAATCCAATTCAAGGTTGCAGGGAAACCAATCCATCAAATCTAATTGTTCATATAATTAATTTGTTTGTGAGGGACAAAATAAGGGGAACGCCAGACAATAACTTAATATCAAGGACCTTATAAGGAGTATGGCCACCCTCAGCTTTAGATAGATAGATAGATACTTTATTAATCCCAACATCAACTCCACTCCTTCATACCTGACCTGAACTGTATATAATGGAAAACTGCAAAACTGTTGTTCGAGAAGAAAAAAAACTCCAGTTCATCTTCTCGCACTGCAACCCTAAAAGACATTTCAGTTCATCCTAGCGTTCACATGTGTATGAGGATATTATCACTCTGGAATAGGAGACCATCATAAAGGGATAATGTTTGAGCCAAAGGGTGATTTGCTTGCTCTCATAATGGCAAAAAAGGTGTTGAGGCCTCTAAAAGAGCCGTAAACCAAGCATAGAATAGGCCTCACCCTAGGCAGTGTGATCCCGGAATTAGTCTGTCCAGGCCCAAGAAAAATGTCCAAAACGCTTTTAAAGATCAAAAATATATTAAATATATCAAAATGAACCACAACGTGTTAGGAATTTATATTTTACAAAATGTGTGCGTCTCCGTTTTGTATAAACCGGGTGTTCTTACACTTGTTTTGGAATTTTTGCTGGCCCAGCAGATTACAATCTGTTTTTTTTTTTTAAATTAAGCTTATGTTAATTATAGTAGTATTTTTGGGGTCATTGTTCACCATTATTTTAGTTTTATACAGGCCTCACCTCTTATATATTTTGGATTTTATTTCATTCCAGTGACTATCTTGGGAATGCTACAATTTTATGCCCATTGCCTGGCTAGTTTTTTCCATCATTCAGGGACCCATCTCCCACAATTGTTACCTGTGGATGATTGCAGCGACATGTTTAAAAAGTTGTACATTTCACCATATCCTTATTGTAACTGTGGACAGTGCCGGTGCTAGGTTATTCTGCGTCCTAGTCCAAGCTTATTAGAACACCAACCGACTATCCAGTAGCTAACTGGATAGCTGTGGCTGGGGTTTTCCCCTACTTATGATCTGCGCCCTACGAGATTGCCTACTTCATCTCAATGGTGGCACCAGCACCCTGGCTATGGATAAAACACCTTTGTTATACCTTCCTTGCAGTTTTGAATTGACCTTTTTTGGTTCATGACTTGCCCTTCGTTCCTTTGACTTCGATTTTTGTCCAGAGCTTTGGATACTTTGTTACGGTTCTGTTTCGCATTTCGTTCTCGGTTTCCCCTTTAAATCTTTTGTCGCTCATTGGCATTACACCACCATTTTGCATCTCCTGTTGTTAGCACAAGCAACTATTGTGGTTAGGAATGTGTTCTCAGAGGTTGTGACCCCCAGGTAACAATATGACGGGTTAAAAGTTTGTTTTTCAGAGCACTTATTCATTTAGGTTTGTGGATAAGAAACCCTTCTTCCAATATCAGAACTTTTCCGAGTTTGGCGTGTGCTTAGCGTTTGAGTATGATTTTTGTCTCTCGTTTTGGATTTAATGACCATGTTGATTGATCTTTACCATCATGAAATACTAATTTCTAGCGTGCTTAGCAAAATACAAGGGAGAGGAACACTAAAAAACCTCTGGCTTGAGAGACTTCATCGTTTTTTGGTGCTAGGATTGCCCGTGTACTCATTTCTTCTGTTGATAACCCTTTGTGGTGAAATTCTTCAATAAGATTTGGACATAATACATCTTTTTTTAATTGGGAACTTAGAGTGAGGAAAACGTTAACATTTATAAGAGCTGAGAGAGCAAGGTTTGTGTCACATTCACATGAATGAGAGGTGAGAGGACCGTGGGGGTGTGGCTGAATATAGTTGAGAGGAGGGCGGGACTTGAAAACATCTCATTTCGCGGGACTTGATAAAATCTTCTAAAAAGTCTCGTAACATCTCAGAATTTTTTTTATATAATAGAGAGATATTCTTTACTATAAATTTTTATTTCTGATATGCCCTAAAGTGTTAAGCATAAAAGAATGCTCATATTGCAATATTGGAATGATTTTCTTTACAGTCTTTATTTTACAAATAAAAAATTATATCAAGTGAATTTACAGATGTTTTTGCTATTAAATAATTCTATGCTTGAATGACATGATCAATTTTCATTAATATGATACTGTAGTTAAAAAAGAAGTTTTTAGTTTTTTTCCTCCCAGTACAGAATGAAACATTTTGTGTTACGAGTCAAAAGTTTGGACACATCCGGAAATTTTCATGATATTTTCAAGATGAGGATTAATGCTTGGTTACACTTTTGGCTTGAAAAATGGATGCTTTCGGTAAGTTGTAATGTTTTTGTCTTCACGTTGGGACCCCAGTACCTTTCACCTCGATTGTCAAAGTCAAGAGCAGGCTGGGTAATTTTTAAAATGTATAACAAAATGCATCAATTTAGAAAACCGTTTCATGTGGGAAATTAATACAGTATACCATGTACCAATACCATGAATGTGAAGAAATAAATTCAACTTATTTAAGAAGCCTCAACCCCTTAATGATGATCTTTAGACCGCGTTTTGTCTCCCAATGCAAGTTCCCTGGATGAACATTCCTTTGTAATCCAAGCAGATTTACAATGGATTCGTTAAAAATGTCAACTTGTTTCTTTATGGTAGTTTGAACATTCCCAAAACACATCGGCTCAAGTGATGGGATGTTGAATGTTTCTGTGATGAACATTTCTGTGTCCCCCCATTTACATTTTGTGTTATTATGCCTTAAATTCTGATATTATGAGAACCTTATCAGCTCAGGTTATATTAGAACTTCCTTTTATAGGACTGGGGACGGCCCCTTTAACAGTGATGGACGGGTGGCTCCGCCTCTGGGGGATCCACCCACACAATGCAGGGAATCTAAGAAAACCACAAAACACATTTTACAGAGAGTACATAATTACTAAATAGCATAAAATTAATACATAATTAGACTACTAAGAAATAATAATAATGAACCAAACAATTTCCCAGTTGACGCGGGCGCACTCAGAGGATTGAAATGGCAGCCTTGTTGTTTAAAGTCAAGCCCCTCAGCCACTAAATTGAGACAACTGAGAAGGCTACACACAAGAAAAGCAAGAGTCAGTCCTCAAGTATTTAAGGCCCATGCTCACCAACTTTGTGATGTCCGCTGTCACCTGTCCAGTTTGTCACTTAGGCTCCATAAAGTGCTGCTGCTGTGGAAAACATTCAGTATTGTAAAGCGGGCACCGCTTCATCTGAAAGCTAAAGTCCAGTGGCACTTACACTACCAGTCAAAAATTTTAGAACACCTCAGTTTTTCTTATAATTGAATCGATTGAAATGAAATGAATAACTTAAAATGGTGAAAATGTAAACAGTAAACTACCCGAAGTTTAAATTAAAAGTTTAGGTTAGCAAAAAGTTAAATTTCACAAAATTACAAATGGGCCTCCTTCAAGGAACAACTAATTGGTTACAACCTACAGATGTTCTGCAGCAATTAAAGTAAATGAAGCCTTGCAAGTTGAAGCAAACAGTTTATACAGGTGTCTCAACTTCTGTTGATTACTTAAAAACCCTTTGTGTGTCTTAAAGCAGAGTTGGCACAGACTGGTACACCCTGCGAAGTACAACTTGGGCAATACTCCAGTGATAATGGCAAGAAAATGGCAATTAACAAATGAAATGAGACAGAGCATTATTACCCTTCACGCGACGCATGCTGCAGCGGACGCTCCTACTACGCAAGCGTTGTACTGTTTATACTTGTGCGCGTACTTTACGCAAATCTGGAGGAATCTACCAGGTGACAGTGCGAGATATTATCACGGTGAGAACAGGTTCGGCTTCGCTGTGTTGTGAATTGCCTGGAACACCCGTTAAATTCTGATGACATCTTACCGCAATATCTCTGAACAGGATGTTTAATGATTAAATCCATCAGTCCAGGGATTTGTCCATTTCAGCTAGCATTGGGCACGAGGCAGAAACAATCCCTGGAATAGGCATCAGCTCATCGTAAGGTGAATACAAGAACACACATACACGCTGGCGTCATTTTAGTGTAACCAAATCTGCATATCTTTGGAAGGAAACCGGAGCACAGGGTGGAAACCCAGCTGGAAAACATGTACACAATATCAGCGACGTGACTCTCTGCGAGACAGCAATGCTACCACTCCGCCACCGTGTCACCCCCATGTGTGTAATTATTAACAGTATTCATTATTTTAACGAAATTACCGATTTATCTGTAAAATGTAACATACATGCTTCAATGGATTTCTTCATGAAAGTGATATCAAGTATAAATCTAAGGATTCTAAATGTGCAGAGAGTTGGCATATCATACATTTAATGTACCCAGTGTGGCGATCTATTGCTGGCGATCCACTGTTGCCAGGACTGGAGGAAGCCCTAGAAAAAAAGACGGCACAGAAGACGGTATGTGAGACTTTTAAAATGTATCGTGTCATTACGATCGGGAATAGGCAATGCTTGAATATAAAAGCACCACAAATGTATCTGTTTGTCGACATTTTGCTTCTCCACTTCAAACCATTCATCAAACATTGCAGCGCACACATCGATCTCGTAGGATCAGCATAGCGGCTTTCTGTCACGTGTAGATAGTAACCAGAGACTCTGACGTCACATTCCAACATTTATCACACTGTGCCCCCCGACTTTTTGCTGGTACTGCAACTCGCACATGCGTCGCATTAATATCTGAGGACCTCCTCAGAGGACGCATCAAATGAATGCTGGAAATGCGTGGCTGCCATGATCGTGAAGTATAAACGAGCCCTTAGAAGTGTAGGCCTTTCATTTAGAGAAATTACAACAAAAATCTAGGTGTCTGTGAGGCCAGTGGTGTTCTATACAATCCAAAGGCATTTGGAAACTGGAAGAAACTCTGATAGGACGAGATCTGGCAGAATCCAAGTCACCAGCCAATCAGAAGACACGGTTCTGAGGATCACCAGTTGGCGTGATAGTCAACGTAACAGTGCAAGTCAAAAAAAGGAGTCTGTTTTGACGGTAAAGAGGAGACTTTATGCTGCTAAGCAAGTCTGATTTTTATTGAACATGGAATAAACAATGATGGCTACCAATGACTTTTGCCAGTTTCAACTTATTTCAGAGACAATCCTTGGTTGTCCTTTTTTCATGAAGGAGTACCAACAAGTTTTTCCACATCTTAATATACGAAAAGGCAAAGCAAGCACTCCTTTAAGGTAGGTAATGACATCCTTTACATGTTCTACAACAACTCTGTGGTGGCCAGTGCGGTGTACTGGGCAGGTCACATCACTTCAAGAGTCGTTCACCCAATCAGCAAGTGAATTAAAATCGTAGGCTCAGTTACGGGACGCACTCTGGACCCCCCAGGCAGTCACAGTGGTGGAGAGAATGAAAACCAAACTGAGTGCCATTATGAACAATTCTGCACATCCTCTCTGTGACACGCAAGCAAAGTAGAGATGTTATTTATCATTTGTACGGGTACAAGAATACAAGTACACTGGAAATGTACCCACAGCCAACAAGAAAAATGTGTAATTTAACTTACTTAATTCATATAAATAAATAAACATGGTGCCTAAATATCAACGGGTTCAAGGAGAAATATGAATATACTTCTCAAGAGCCCGAATATCTTTATTAACCCATCTTAATTTTAGTGGAAAAGAAGCTGCTATACAAGGGTGTTGTGTGTGTAATAAACTCTGTTACCTTCAGTGTCTCTTCAAAGTTTTACTCATATTTCCTCCACATGAACACAGTGTGTCATGAATGATAAGTAAGGGTCTCAGTGGAAGAAAGTTGAAAACCAGTAATCCCCTCTGTGGTTTGTATCACCCTTTAGAGGGCTTTTCTTTACCCTGAGCGGTGTTTCCAAACCATACAGTCATGTCTCTACTCAGAAGGCACTCTAGGTGTCCTTTATAGACCTGGACGGGGGCTGACGGGTCACAACAACCTTTTTTGCAGGAGCAGCCTTGCCAAATAAAGACATTGACAGGCAGTGAGGACGTCAGCGGACGTGCTTCAAGAAATGCAACTGGAGCTCCTTCACGCCTTTATAGTGCCTCACTGGGACTGCCCTCATATCATTAGCCAAGTCAGATGTTTTCTTTATTTTTGTAATTAGCTAAATTTTCCTCTTGGAACAAAAAATGTACTGTCTATCTGTCTGTTTGGTATATAGTGTCTTTCACATCTATCAATTATATAGTACCTTTCACTTCTATTTATCATTTCTATCTATCTGTCTATCACCTTTCACTTCTATCTAGTATATAGTGCCTTTCACTTCTATCTATCTATCCATCAATTATATAGTGCCTTTCACTTCTATCTATCTGTCTATCACCTTTCACTTCTATCTAGTATATAGTGCCTTTCACTTCTATCTATCTATCTATCAATTATATAGTGCCTTTCACTTCTATTTATCATTTCTATCTATCTATCACCTTTCACTTCTATCTATCTAGTATATAGTGCCTTTCACTCTATCTATCAATTATATAGTGCCTTTCACTTCTATTTATCATTTCTATCTATCTGTCTATCACCTTTGACTTCTATCTAGTATATAGTGTCTTTCACTTCTATCTATCTATCTGCTTGTCTCTATGGTAGATGAAAGGATGGACGGACTATGTATCTATCCGTCTATCCATCTATTTGTGTAGTATATAGCATCTTTCACATTTACATTTATCTCTCTGTCCGTCGGAGAGTCTATATGCCTGTCCATCTGTCTCTAATGTATATAGCGCCTTTCACATTTAATAATCTAACCATCTGCCTTCCTGTTTGATGGATGAAAGTACAGACGGATGGGCAGACTTGTTCTTTCTTTGTTTCTTGGAATTTCATTCTTTTTAGCTTTTTTTTTTTTAAGTCTCTTGTGATGAGACTCGTTGTGAAAGTCACCATATTGGCAAAAATGTATTTGGCTTTCAGTCTAATTTCTCCATCTCAGTGTGTAAATGCAGGGGAAATGGCTTTGTTGAACCTTTCAGTCTTTTACAATCTCTTCCTTGGTGCCATTCCTCATTGGTGTAATAACATGTCAAGCCCAAGCCTGTCTGTGATTTTCCAGTTAGCACAAGTGTGTTTGTTTTATTTATTTATTTATTTATTTACCTTTTGTACAGACCCCGCATGAAACAGAGTAATTAGAAAACATGAGCTTACTCCATCCACTGAAATATTTCTTAAAGAACAAAACCTGTTGTTTAGTTTGTTTTGTGCAGTTGTGCTGATCAGACTACAGAGACAGCAGTGCAGTGTTGGTGTCGGACCACCTCGACTTCAGAGGTCATTCATTACTCAACAGGACACAAGGCTCACTTCTCTGTCCGGCTACTCAGATTCCAAACCCCTTCTTGCGCTTTAATGTTTGATTCTTTACTGACTTTAAATTCTGCAGATCTTTATGACTTTGTTCTCATCTCGCATTTTCTTTTTGGTTTGGGTAATTGGTGTGTGTTTTTTTTTTGTTTTTGTTGTTTTGTTCTCCTGGTTCAGACCCCTCATTTGTTTGTTTGGTTTTTTTTTTTTCCCAGTCCTTCTCATTTTCTCTCGGCCCTCTGGGCCACATACGGACTGGTGAACAGGTGAAAAGCGTGTGACCCTTTCATTATTAAATGCAGGTTATCCTGTGTGGCAGTTTGTGGTCATGTCTACCCTGGCACAATGGGCAAAAGCGGCAAATGTTTGCATCTTAAAGTTAAATTTTCGTGAAGGGGTCTTAATACTTTCTCAGTCCACCATATTTAGGGAAAATCCACTTAGACACGGGGAGAACATGGGAAGTGCTGTGCTAATCGCTGTGCCACTGTGCTGCCCCCTGGCATTTGTTCCGTTTGTTATCTTCAAACGTGTTTCTTTAGTGACTGCCCCTAATCTCGTTTTCTTTACAGATCACATTAACTTGACTGCCATTGTGGATGGGTGGCAGAAATAATCTTGCGAATTGTTGAGGTTTCTTACCGGTTTGCCCCCATTATTTTGGTTGCATACAAAGTAAACAGAAATAAACATAATTTGACTCTGGCTACAGCGAATCAATGCATTCAAAAGGTTGGGGGGGGGGCCATCATCCTCTTTAGAGCAGCCATACCACCTGCACTTCGGAACAGGTCAGACACGGGGAGAGCATGGGAAGTGCTGTGCTAATCGCTGTGCCACTGTGCTGCCCCCTGGCATTTGTTCCGTTTGTTATCTTCAAACGTGTTCCTTTAGTGACTGCCCCTAATCTCGTTTTCTTTACAGATCACATTAACTTAACTGCCATTGTGGATGGGTGGCAGAAATACCCTTCTGTTTTGTGAAGTGTTGGGGTGCTAACCGGTTTGCCCCTTTTATTCTGGTTGCATTGCTGTCCACATGTTGATATCAAAGATTTGGAAAAAGATGATCCGCTGTGGCAACCCCTAAATGGGAGCAGCCGAAAGAAGATAATGATTCTGGTTGCATCCAAAGTAATCAGAAATAAATTTAATTTGTCTCTGGCTACAGCGAGTCAATGCATTCAAAAGGTCTGAGGGGGCTTCATCCTCCTCAGAGCAGCCATACCACCTGCACTTCAGAGCAGGTCGCCACCTGAAGCTAAGAATTTTCATACCTGGCCAGTACTTGGATGGGAGACCAGTCATGAAAACCTTGAGGTGTTGGTGAGGCCAGCAGGGGTCACTTACCTTGTTGGTCTGTGTGTGGATCTCAATGCCACCCAGTGTAGTGACAGGGACACCGTTTCTACAATTATGGCGCCGTCCTCAAGATAAGACGTAAAACTGAGGTCCTGACTCTCTGTGATCATTAAAGATCCCTGGAACTCCCTCATAAGGATTAGGGGGTATCCTGATGTCCTGGCTAAATTGTCCACCGCAGCCTGGTCATTCTGGCCTCCTAATCTTCCCCTGTCTGGATTTGTCACCACTTCACCACCCAACAGCACAAAAATGGCAACCATCACATCACTCGGGTGGTTACAACACATTGCTGGTGGTAAAAGTGTCTCCGCAGACACTAAAGCAAATCGAGAAATGAGAAAAGCAGGATATAAATGTGAAGAATTATTATTAAAGGTTCAGGTCCAAATGAGAAGCTGATATTCGGAGAGGCGATGGGGTGTGGGGGTCTCCCTTTTATACCAGTCCTGCTGAATTGGGAGTGGTCAGCTGCTCTGAGGGGCCGTCTTCTGTGGGCTGAAGAAGAAAACAAAAGAGTCAAGCCTGTTAGTATCAGCGCCCCCTCTCACCCCGGTGGGTTTAGAAAATTAGAACACACTAGACAAGAACAGGCCATTCAGCCCAACAAAGCTCATCAGTACTGTCCTGTTATTTCTTTCAAGAAAACATCAAGTCGAGTTTTGAAAGTCCCTAAAGTCTGACTGTCTGCCACACCACTCGTTCTTTGTGTAAAGAAAAACTTCCTCATGTTTGTGTGAAATTTCCTCTTCACAAGTTTCCAACTGTGTCCCCGTGTTCTTGATGAACTCATTTTAACATAACAGTCTCGATCCACTGGGCTGATTCACTTTGTAATTTTAAACACTTCACTCAGGTCTCCTCTTAATCTCCTTCTCCTTAAACTCTAAAGGCTCAGCTCTTTTAATCTTCCCTCATAACTCATCCCCTGTAGCCCTGAATCAGCTGAGTTGCTCTTCTCTGGACCTTTTCTAGTGTTGTTGTGTCCTTTTTGTAGCCTGGAGACCCAAACTGCACCCAGTACTCCAGATGAGGCCTCACCAGTGAGTTATAAAGCTTGAGCAGAACCTCCTGTGACTTGTACTCCACACATCAAGGCGCTATATAAACTGACATTCTGCTAGCCTTCTTAATGGCTTCTCCACACTGGAAGTCGATAGCTTAGAGTTCACTACGACTCCAAAATCCTTCTCATAAGGTGGACTCTCGATTTTCCGACCACCCATTGTGTATTCAAACCTCACATTTTTACTTCCTATGAAAGAGTCAGGCTTGTTAGCATCAGCGCCCCATCTCGCCCCGGTGGGGTTAGAGCATCAGAACGATTGAGACGAGAACAGGCCATTCAGCCCAACAAAGCTCATCAGTCCTGTCCTGTTATTTCTTTCAAGAAAACATCAAGTCGAGTTTTGAAAGTCCCTATCGTCTTACTGTCTACCACACTACTTGGTCGCTTATTCCAAGTGTCTCTCGTTCTTTGTGTAAAGAAAAACTTCGTAATGTTTGTGTGAAATTTCCCCTTCACAAGTTTCCAACTGTGTCCCCGTGTTCTTGATGAACTCATTTTAAAGTCACCGTCTCGATCCACTGGACTAATTCCCTTCATAATTTTAAACACTTTAGTCAGGTCTCCTCTTCATCTTCTTTTTCTTAAACTGTAAAGGCTCAGCTCTTTTAATCTTTCCTCATAACTCATCCCCTGTAGCCTTGAATCAGCCGAGTCACTCTCCTCTGGACCTTCTCTAATGCTGTTATGTCCTTTTTGTAGCCTGAAGACCAAAACTACACCCAATACTCCAGATGAGGCCTCACCAGTGTGTTATAAGGCGTCAGCAGAACCTCCTGTGACTTGTACTCCACACATCAAGGCGCTATATAACCTGTACTCCACACATCAAGGCGCTATATAACCTGACATTCTGTTAGCCTTCTTAATGGCTTCTGAACACTGTATGGTAGTCAATACCTTAGAGTTCACTACGACTCCTAAATCCTTCTCATAAGGTGGACTTTTGATTTTCAAACCTCCCAATGTGTATTCAACCCTCACATTTTGATTTCCTATGTGTAATGCTTTACATTTACTGACATTAAATGGTTAAAAGGCTCAACTCCATAAATCTTTCTTCATAACTCATCCCCTGTAGCCTTGAATCAGCCGAGTCGCTCTTCTATTGACCTTCTCTAGTGCTGTTATGTCCTTTTTGTAGCCTGGAGACCAAAACTGCACACGGGACTCCAGATGAGGCCTCACCAGTGTGTTATAAAGGTTGAGCAGAACCTCCTGTGACTTGTACTCCATACGTCAAGGCGCTATATAATCTGACATTCTGTTAGTCTTCTTAATGGCTTGTCTGGCAGAGGATAGTGTCGAGTCCACTATGACTCCTAAGTCCTTCTTAGTACTCTCGATTTTCTGACCGCCCATTGTGTATTCAAACCTCACATTTTTCCTTCCTATGTGTAATTCTTTACATTTACTGACATTAAATTTCATCTGCCACAAATCTGCCCAAGCCTGTATGCTGTCCAAATCCTTCTGTAATGATTTAATGGATTCCAAATTATCTCCTGATCCACCTATCTTGGTATCATCTGCTAACTTAACCAGCTTGTTACTTACATTCCTTTCTAAATCATTTATATTTATTAAAAATAGCAGCGGCCCCAGCACTGAAATACCTGGAATGGGACTTCGTGTCGTCCTTCAGGCACAAGTGCCGTGACACGGCATTCAAAGAAGACGAAGTTTTATTAACGGCCCTCTCTATTATCACTCATTTCATTCTTAAAATGTAACGAAAAGCAAAAACGAATCCCGGAATTAACTGGAAATAAAGGCAAGCACGTGAGCCTTTTAGGTGACATTTGGTTGCAGTTCTGCCCGGAACTTTCTGAGTAATCGCATCTAATGACTTCTAGCCTGTGATTTCTTATGGCTCTCCAGTGACTCGAGTCCCCCAGTTTGTGTGCGATGATGAAAAGATGGAGTTAAAATAAAGTGACTGTTGCTGCTCATGGCAGGTGGTGGTCTGCACCTCAGACACCGAGACCCTTGGAGCCTTTTTTTTTTTTTTCAAACAACACTTAGTGTGGAGGAACTTGATAAACCTCTGGCATTATCAGAATTACTGGATGCTATAAAGTCACTCCAAGGTGGAAAAGCAGCAGGCCCTGACGGCTACCCTGCAGAGTTTTACAAGAAATTCTCTGCTCAGCTAGCTCCCCTCCTATTAGCAACATTTACAGAAGCCAGAGATAACCAATCTCTTCCACAAACCTTTCGCCAAGCACTAATCACTGTCTTTCCAAAACAAAATAAGGACTTATTACAATGTGCATCATACAGACCAATTTCACTTCTGAATAACGACGTTAAAATACTCTCTAAAATCATAGCCAGAAGGATGGAGAAAGTGCTCCCTCGGTAATATCACGAGACCAAACTGGATTTATTAGGGGCCGGCACTTATCTTCAAATCTCCGACGCCTGTTTAATGTAATATACTCACCAACTAAATCAAACACCCCAGAAATATTATTATCATTGGATGCAGAAAAAGCATTCGACATGATTGAATGGAAATACCTTTTTACTACATTGGAGAAGTTTGGGTTTGGCCCGAACATTTGTGCATGGATTAAATTACTGTATACTAACCCAGAAGCTTCAGTTTGCATCAACAACATTTGCTCAGACTACTTTAAACTAGAACGTGGCACTAGACAAGGATGCCCTTGTCACCGCTGTTTGTGATTGCCATTGAACCACTGGCAATACATTGTCGAAATACTGATCAGATAAAGGGGATTAGCAGAGAAGGACTGGAACAGAAAATCTCATTATATGCAGATGACATGGTACTGTATATTTGGACCCAGAAAATTCTGTGCCTGCAGTCTTAGCAGCACTCACAGAATTTCAAAAGCTCTCTGGTCTCAGAATTAATCTGAATAAAAGTGTACTCTTTCCAGTGAATTCTCAAGCATATAATATTAGATTAGACACCCTACCTTTTATCATTGCAGAACAGTTTAAATACCTCGGGGTAAACATCACAAGTAAACATAAAGCTCTTTATCAACAAAATTTCGTCGTCTGCATGGAAAAAATTAAACAAGACTTGCATAGATGGTCAACCCTTCATCTCACACTAGCTGGAAGAATTAACACTGTTAAGATGAATATTCTTCCTAAGCTCCTTTTTTTATTTCAAAACATCCAATATACATTAATAAATCATTCTTTAAGCAATTAGATTCAACAATAACCTCATTTATTTGGAATTCAAAACATCCACGCATCAAAAGAGCGACCCTACAAAGACAAAAGGCAGAAGGCGGCATGGCTCTACCTAACTTCCAGTTTTATTACTGGGCGGCAAATATACAGGCGATAAGAACCTGGACACAAATAGAAGAACATACACAGGCATGGACCGCAATAGAAGTAAAATCCTGCAGTACTTCTTTGTATTCCTTCCAATAAACACATGTTATCGGCAATACACTAATAACCCAATTGTGCTCCACTCACTTAGAATCTGGAACCAATGTAGAAAGCATTTTAAGACGGAGAAGCTTCTATCTGTGGCACCCCTGCAAGAGAACCACCTCTTTCAACCTTCACAAACATGTGCAGTTTTTAATATCTGGAAAAATTTGGAATTAACTTGCTTAGAGATCTTTATATAGACAACGTCTTTGCATCCTATGAACAATTACATTCCAAATTTAACATTCCAGCTACACATTTCTTTCACTATCTTCAAATCAGGAACTTTGTTAAACAGAACCTTCCAGGGGCGGCACGGTGGTGCAGTGGTAGCGCTGCTGCCTCGCAGTTAGGAGACCGGGTTCGCTTCCCGGTCCTCCCTGCGTGGAGTTTGCATGTTCTCCCCGTGTCTGCGTGGGTTTCCTCCGGGCACTCCGGTTTCCTCCCACAATCCAAAGCCATGCAGGTTAGGTGGATTGGCGATTCTAAATTGGCCCTAGTGTGTGCTTGGTGTGTGGGTGTGTTTGTGTGTGTCCTGCGGTGGGTTGGCACCCTGCCCAGGATTGGTTCCTGCCTTGTGCCCTGTGTTGGCTGGGATTGGCTCCAGCAGACCCCCGTGACCCTGTATTCGGATTCAGCGGGTTAGAAAATGGATGGATGGAACCTTCCAGATTTTCCTCATCTTGCACCCTCATCCACGCTGGAAAAAATATTGCTCAATCTCAAGGAATTAGACTCCATCTCTACAATATATAAAATCATTTTACAATCCCTTCCTTTCAAAGATCCAAGAGGACACTGGGAAAAAGATCTCTCAATTAATATATCAGAAAAGGAGTGGAAAGTAGCAATGCAGAGAATTCACTCGAGCTCCATATGCGCAAAGCATACAATTATACAACTCAAAATTATATATCGAGCACATCTGTCTCGACTAAAACTCTCCAAAATGTTTCCAGGACATGATCCAACCTGTGAACGCTGCAATCAAGTCCCAGCCTCACTGGGTCACATGTTCTGGGCCTGCACAAAATTAACATTATTCTGGACAAACATTTTTAATTACCTCTCAGACAGCCTTGGACTCACAATCTCTCCTAACCCATTAACAGCTGTGTTTGAGGTTCTTCCAGAGGGGCTTAAAGTGGAGAAGGACAAACAAATTGTGATGGCATTCACTACACTCTTGGCACGCAGACTCATTCTGATAAACTGGAAGAACCCAAACTCTCCTCTTTAAGTCAGTGGGAAACCGATGTGTTATACTATTTAAAATTGGAAAAAATCAAATACTCCGTTAGAGGATCCGTACAGACTTTTTTCAAAACATGGCAGGATCTAATCAGTAATATTTTAAAATAAGTTCATAAAGCACAGAGAATTTATTAATTTAGGTATGTTTACAAGCCTTAAATTTAACGTTATTTGGCTTGCTCTCTCTCTCTCAGGGGTGGGGATCAATCTGTTTTTAACTCAATTCTTCTTTTTGTAAAAACTTGATTGCTTTGTATCGATTGTAATAAAATTAATTAAAAAAAATAAATAACCAACACTTAGCAGAAATTAAAAAAAAATAAATAAAATCCGGCAGCCGGTGGCCAAAGCATAAGGATGAGGGTTGGGGCAATTAGGACAGGGTCAGAACAGGCAGAAGTGGGTTAGACGCCAACTGAGGGCTAATTAAAGGTCGTGCCCACCTTTTTATACTTAGTTTTTTTTTTTTTTAGCGCCGGGTCATTAGGCAGAACCCAAAACTTTCTTTTTCATTTTTAATCTTCGCCGTCCCCCTGCTTCGGCACACAACATTTTACTCCAATCGCCACCCTCTCGATGGCCGCCACAGCCTTGCAAATGAAAACATCACAGCTGCAGATTGCTGTCATTGAATTTGTACAGCCTGGCCGGCCAAGTGGACTTGGGTATGGATTGTTGGGGCAGCATCTTGTCAGGCGTCCGGTGACGGCAGTGAGGATAATCAGGATAAAGAAATTGTCATTAAAAAAAAAAGTGAATTAACATTTCAGTACTGTTGCATTAGGGAAGAAAATCTGCTCAGTAAATAAAGTGGTGGAGGACATTTTGAGTTTTTGTTTTTTAGAATGGGTATCAGCAAGAGTGAGAGGGAAGTTCTACAGGATGGTAGTGAGACCAGCGGTGTTATATGGGCTGGAGACGGTGGCACAGGGGACAGAGATGGAGGTGGCAGAGTTAAAGATGTGAAGATTTGCATTGGACAGGATTAGAAATGAGGACATTAGAGGGTCAGCTCAGGTGGGACGGTTGGGAGGCAAAGTCAGAGAGGGGTGATTATGTTGGTTTGGACATGTGCAGAGGAGAGATGATGAGTATATTGGGAGAAGGGTGATAGGGATAGAGCTGACAGGTAAGAGGAGAGGTGGAAGACCTAAGAGAAGGTTTATGGATGTGGTGAGAGATGACATGCAGGTGATGGGTGTGACAGAGCAAGATGACGAGGACAGAAAGATATGGAAGAAGATGAAGAAGAAGAAAAATGCTTTCAGAATTAATTAGAAACAACAATCCGATATGCAGCAGCGGCTGACGTCCGTGAGGTCAAGGTCAGTCCTAGGAGGGCTCAATGTGGCTGCAGCTTTTTTCATCCCCAGACTCCTGCTTGGAATTGGACAGGGAAGCTGCCGTCTCCTGTTTGCATGTTTTGGTGCTGAAAATCACAAACTGGGTTTTCAGCTTTTTATTGGAATGTTTCGAGTATTTAAGTCATGTGGCGAGTTCTGTAGCTTTCTTTGTTTTTTTTAGGTTTTTCCTCATTACAGTGCCTTTCAGCATTAGGTGTCATTTTCCCTCATCTTCTCCACTTGTAGTCATCATTGTTAAGTTACAATTAAGGCCACAGGCACACCATACAAGCTGTAGTGGTTAAGGCTTCGGACTTCAAACCCTCAGGATCGGGGCTCAGATCCCACTACTGACACCTGTGTGACCCTGAGCAAGTCACCTGAGCCACCTCTGCACCAGTTAGACAAACACAAAGACATGTCACCAAATGTTGTAAATCGCCTTTGTTAAATGGTAGCAATCCTTTACACCATGGAAGTGTGGCATTGTGGTCAAGACATTGGATCTCAAACTCTAAGGCTCTGCATTCAACAACAACATTTATTTATATAGCAGATTTTCATACAAAAAATGTAGCTCAAACTGCTTTACAAAATGAAGAAAAGAAAAATAAAAGACACAATAAGAAATAAAAATAAGTCAACATTAATTAACATAGAATAAGTAAGGTCCGATGGCCAGGGTGGACAGAATAAAACAAAAAAAAAAAACTCCAGATGGCTGGAGAAAAAAAATAAAATCTGCAGGGATTCCAGACCAAGAGACCTCCCAGGACCCTCTTCATATCCCCCCAGTTGTGTAACCCTAAACACAAACTTGGAACGCATAAAGAAATGTCACCAATTGTATCTCAAATGCTGTTAAGTCACATTGGGTAAAGGTATTGATCGGCCAAAAACGTATAACAATCCTTTAACTCAGAAAGTGTGTTGTAGTGCATAAGGCGTTGGACTTTATCTATCTATCTATCTATCTATCTATCTATCTATCTATCTATCTATCTATCTATCTATCTATCTATCTATCTATCTATTATATAGTGCCTTTCCTCTATCTATCTATCTATCTATCTATCTATCTATCTATCTATCTATTATATAGTGCCTTTCCTCTATCTATCTATCTATCTATCTATCTATCTATCTATCTATCTATCTATTATATAGTCCCTTTCCTCTATCTATCTATCTATCTATCTATTATATAGTGCCTTTCATCTATCTATCTATCGATCGATCGATCTATTATATAGTGCCTTTCCTCTCTATCTATCTATCTATCTATCATATAGTGCCTTTCCTATCTGTCTATCTCTGTCTTTATATATTTTTTCTTGATTTTTACCCGTTTTTTTAACGTGTGCTCTTTCTCTGTTTCATCCCCTCACTCCATTAGCCTCCTTTTTCCTCGCCCCACTCTTCAGTGTCCTCCTCCCTGCTCCTTATGGTATTGCTGGTACAATAAAAGGTCACTTTATTTATTTTCTAAAGCCTCACCACAAGCAATGGCCAGACAAGATGGAAATAAGGCAGCCGAGAGCGGCGTGAGGCTCACAGACCTGGGCGTTATATTTTATTAATGGCAGTCTTTTATAGTCGTCAATGAAACGACTCGCCGCCTCTTACATTTTTATTTTATAATGAATGTGTTTTCTCCGGTGACTCCAAAGTGGGAGCAGCACTGCCTACAGGAACCATTTGACAGCTGATACTGTGTAACACATGTATGCTTAAAAATAGTACATTTTAAGAATTTTAATATTTTATTGGTTTCTGAAGGAATGTATCAATAAATAAAAGTTTAAACTTTTCACGTGTTTTGCAACAATTTAGGTACACATTCAATTAAAAAATTATTGCATCATAAAATCAGTGAAGGCTTTTTTTAAATTAAATTTAAGTGCATATTTAATTCACTGTATTTTTTTTTGTTTGTTTTATTCATATTTTAAATTAAATATCGGAAAGTATTGATATTTAAATCTTTACAGATTTAATTCAGGTTTTGCTGTACCATTTGTCAAATGCAGCCAGAGATGCAAATACTGACTTCTGTTTAAAATATCTGCATATTTTTCCTTAAATTCCATTAGAAGACGTATTCTTGGGAAGGTTCTCTGTTTGTTTTGTTTTTTTTTCTTTTCTTGTCATTGGAGCTCTGCACTCATCATCACCCGCACTTTAATAAAAACTGAGGGGCACATAGAGGGGCGCCACCTGTGACTGGCGGTTGGGAAGGGTGGCACTGTGATGTCGCACCTCACCCAAAGCAGTCTGCCCGTTAGCCCTGGCCTACTTTTCCTTTCAGTTAAATGGCACTTCTGCCTTGCGCCCCCCGTGTGATTTGGTGTCGATCCAGCAAGTCTTCATGGTTTACACATTTTGTTCTTTTGCAGCCTTCTGCCAGAATCATTTCATTTCATTTTTTGTTCTTACATGAAGCAGCACTCAGTACTCCAGAATGAGAAGGCGAAAGCAGAATTTTAGAAATGTTTGCACATATATTTAGTCCACGCTATGTGCAGACATTTGTTTTTATTTTAATCCTCAAAGATGTGTTCCCAAACCAACCACCCGTCCTCTTATTAGGTAATAAGAAAAAGGTAAAAAGGAAATCAGTTATTAGAAATCAAGAATGTTAAGTATATATTTCGTTATATTCAACTGGCTGTCCGCAGTGGCTCTGCCCGTGTAGTAATGAAACTGGACAAACTTTAAAAATCAATAAACAAACAAACTGGTATTGCTAAGTAAGAGGAGGCTGACGCGTGAGTGAGGAGGGCCCTGCCCGGCTCCCCACTCGGCCCGCAGCCTCCATCCCGGATTAGCACGAATATATCGCTCTATAGCGAACTATAATACATAGCACGATGAGAGAAGTCGCAAAATCAACCAGAATGTGCAAGCAAATTCTAGAAAAAAACCCCGATCTAAATCTGTTAAGTAGTTCTCTCATTCGCTAGGTAAGTGGTGGTAAGGTACACACCCCGAGGTTGAAGCGGGAGTGCAGAGGGCCCCGGCCCCCTCCCCTTGGCCCACTGCGGTTCTCTCGAATTTGCACATATAAATCGATACCACAAGTGAACTACGCATACTTAGAGCGATTAGAGAAGACGTTGGGTTTTTATATATATATATATATATATATATATATATATATATATAGAGGAATACCCACGGGAGGAGGGCCCCACCTCATAGCCTCTGTCTTGGGTTTATGGAAATAAATCAATACCACAAGCAAACTATGCATACTTAGCGCGATGAGAGAAGACGTTGGGTTTTATATATATATAAAGATAAGAGATATGCTAGCTGTGCCCACGTGAGGAGGGCCCCACCTCATAGCCTCTCTCTCGGATTTATGGAAATAAATCGATACCGCAAGCAAACCACAATACTTAGTGCGATGAGAGAAGACGTTGGGTTTATATATATATATATATATAGAGAGAGAGGAATACCCACGGGAGGAGGGCCCCACCTCATAGCCTCTCTCTCGGGTTTGCGGAAATAAATCGATACCACAAGCAAACTATGCATATTTAGTGCGATGAGAGAAGATGTTGGGTTTTATACAGTACTGTGTAAAAGTTATAGGCAGGTGTGAAAAAATGCTGTTTCGTGTTTCATGAATGCAGTTTCATGTCATGGCAAGATTGAGCACAGCAACAAGACACGAGGTAGTTATACTGCATCAGCAAGGTCTCTCCCAGACAAAGATTTCAAAGCAGACGGGGGTTTCAAGATGTGCTGTTCAAGATGATGGTGAACAATCTTTGTCTTCAGGTCATTTGAGAGTTGTTTTGTGACCCCCATGTTGCTACTCTTCAGAGAAAATTAAAGGAGGAGGGAAACTTACAATTGACCCCCTTAAATACTCGGATTCACCTGTGTATGTAGGTCAGGGGTCACTGAGCTTACCAAGCCAATTGGAGTTCCAATAATTAGTTCTAAAAGTTTGGGAATCAATAAAATGACAACGGTGCCCAAATTTCTGCACCTGCCTGATTTTGTTTGAACAATTATTGCACACTTTCTGTAAATCCAATAAACTTCATTTCACTTCTCAAATATCACTGTGTGTGTCTCCTATATGATATATTTAACTGACATTTTTTATTGTAACAACCAACGATTTATACAGGAAAATAATGACTATTAACAAGGTTGCTCAAACTTTTGCATCCCACTGTACTTATCCATCATGCAGTACCATCAGGGAGGCGTATGATTGGCCCCAAATTTATTCTGCAGCAGGATAACGACCCCAAACATACAGCCAAAGTCATTAAGAACTATCTTCAGCGTAAAGAAGAACAAGAAGTCCTGGAAGTGATGGTATGGCCCCCACAGAGCCCTGATCTCAACATCATCTAATGTGTGTCTGGGATTACATGAAGAGACAGAAGGATGTAAGGAAGCCTACATCCACAGAAGATCTGTGGTTAGTTTTCCAAGATGTTTGGAACAACCTACCAGCCAAGTTCCTTCAAAAACTGTGTGCAAGTGTACCTAGAAGAATTGATGCTGTTTTGAAGGCAAAGGGTGGTCACACCAAATATTGATTTGATTTAAATTTCTCTTGTTCATTCACTGCATTTTGTTGATTGATGAAAATAAATGATTAACACTTCCATTTTTGAGAGCATTCTTTGGTTACAGCATTTTTTCACACCTTGCCTAAAACTTTTGCACAGTACTGAGATATACTAGCTGTGCCCACGTGAGGAGGGCCCCACCTCGTAGCCTCTCTCTCTCGGGGTTGACGGAAATAAATCGGTACCGCAAGCAAACTATGATACTTAGGGGCTCCAAGGCCACGAGACCACCGTGCCCCCCACTAGGCATTCTACCTCCCATAAATGATCTCAATCAGTCCTCGTGGTTTTCAGGCTTCACGTGGAAGAATTAGATGATGATGGACATGTGGACATCTACCCTTCAATCAATCAATGGAGGCACATCACGGTGCCCTGATCAGGTGGTTGGGTGTTGCAGATCATCACCACAGAAAACCGGGAAAAGAATAGCAGAGAAAGTAGGGGTTAGTATGGACTGTGGAGATATTATAATTAAATGCATATACAGAATATTAGGGTCTTACACTGAAATTAAGCTTTGAGAAGGCCATGTTAACATAACAAGTTTTTAGCAATTTTTTAAAGTGCTCCACCGTATTAGCCTGGTGAATTTCTATCGGTCAGCTATTCCAGATTTGAAATGCCTAACAGCAGAAGGCCTCACCACTTCTTTTAAGTTTACCTCTCTTAATTCTAAGCAGACACTCATTTGAAGATCTAAGGTTACAATTTGGAATCTATACTAATAAACGGCAAAGCCCTCACTGACTGACTCACTCACTCATCACTCACTCATCACTAATTCTCCAACTTCCCGTGTAGGTAGAAGGCTAAAATTTGGCATGCTAGTTCCTTACAGCTTACTTACAAAAGTTAAGCAGGTTTCATTTCGAAATACTACACGTAACGGTCAAAACGGTCGACAAAGTCCGCCATGTTGATATTTCTTATTTATGGCCCCATCTTCTTGAAATTTGGTAGGCGGCTTCCCTGCGCTAACCGAAACCGATGTACATACTTATTTCGATGGTATGACTCCACTGTCGGCCGCCATATTGAACTCTCCAACGTCACTAATTCTCCAACTTCCCGTGTAGGTAGAAGGCTGAAATTTGGCAGGCTCATTCCTTACAACTTACTTACAAAAGTTAAGCAGGTTTCATTTTGAAATTCTACGCGTAATGGTCATAATGGTCAACAACGTCCGCCATGTTGAACTTTCTTATTCATGGCCCCATCTTCACGAAATTTGGTAGGCGGCTTCCCTGCGCTAACCGAAACCAATGTACGTACTTATTTCGGTGGTATGACACCACTGTCAGCCGCCATATTGAACTTTCAAACGTCACTAATTCTCCAACTTCCCGTGTAGGTAGAAGGCTGAAATTTGGTACTTATTTCAGTGCTATGACGCCACTTTTGGCCGCCATATTGAACTTTTCAACAGTCTTTGTTACTTATGGGCCCATCTTCAAGAAATTTGGTACACGGGTTCCCAACGCTAACTGAATCCTACTTATGTACATATATACGTCCATAGCCTGCAGCTCGGTCACCGTGTCAGGCGGCGTTGGGTCCCTCCCACGTTGTTGGCTGCCTGCCTATATAAGGCCGTCCGTCGCTCTGGTCTCTTTATTCCCTTCCTTGCTTCGCCACAGAATTCACGTCTCCCTGCTGATAACTACAGCCTTTTTATTTAATCCACGGCTTCTCCGCTGTTTTATTGTTCATTTATTACGATTATAGTTATTGTGTAGGTATTTTAGACTTACTTTACATTGTTCAGGTACCCATTTCCTTTATCGTTCCAACCGTACCCCCATTGACATGTCTATCGAGGTGATCACCATTGATCAAAGAACTGTCACTTACCGAGTGGTTTCCATGCCCGGAGATGGCACCTGCCTTTTCCATTCTCTGTGTTACATATTGCACGGCCATATCAGGCTCACTCTTGATATCCGGAGGAACATTGTGTCTTATGTATTGAATGACTGGGACAGGTTCACGGTGTGGACTGATGACGGTACAGGAGATAATTAGACTACACAGGAGCACTAGAAGAGTGAAATACTTAAGGCCTTCACCTGTGGATCTGCATGTGAGTTGATGGCTGCCGCTGAATTGTTCGGTTGTCACTTTCAAGTGTACTGAAATGGCCAAATATTTTACACCTTTGGAGAACCGCCAATGCCTCTTAAACATCTTAGATTCACAGGTGACGATTTCAGTAGTGGACACTTTGATGTTTATGAATGTTTAAACTCTCAAAAGCTGGATGTGAAGTTATTGATGAAACTAGTTGTATACTTACAACGCTTGACAGATGCTGAATGTCACTTCAACACAAGTCCTACAAATACTGTCGTCATTGAAACAAACCATGAAACTCAAACCGATTATGACAGCAGCAATCTAAGCTGTGAGATTTGAGACAAGATTACTGTTCACATGGCCAACTGTACGTTACATGCTCAAGAGTAAGCTCAGCGCACAGCTTGGTCATATTACAACCAGAGGGCCGAACTCACAATGTGGTATACAAAGAGATCCTTAACAAATAATTATTGGCATATTTTCCCTCAGTTTAAAAAGGTTTAATTTTCTTCTTAATAAAAATTTTAAGGCAGTACTTGGCCGCTGCGAAGCGCAGGTATTTTGCTAGTGTAAGATGAAAGACATTCTGAGATAAAGGATGGAGCAGATGATTGAAGGCTTTGTAAACCATAAGCAGTATTTTAATGTCAATTCTAAATGGCACTGGTAACCAGTGTAAAGACCCTCAGACCGGTGTGATGTGCTCAGATTTTCTTTTTCTACTTAAGATTCTAGCAGCTCCATTCTGCACTCGTTGCAGTCGTTTGATGTCTTTTTTGAGTGGTCCTGGGAGGAGTGCGTTACGGTAATCCCGCCGACTAAAAACAAAAGCATCAACTAATTTTTCAGCATCATTCAGAGTTATAAGAGGTCTAACTTTTGTATTATTTCTTAAGTTAAAAAGTGCTGTCCTAGTAATCTGATTAATATGTGATTTAAAATTCAGGTCAGAGTCAATATTTACCCCTAAATTCTTTACCTCCCTCTTGACTTTTAAGCCTAATGGATCAAGTTTATGTCTAATACCCTCATTATACCCATTTTTGCCAACCACCAAGATTTCTGATTTCTCCTTATTTAGTTTGAGAACATTCCTACTCATCCACTCAGAAACACAAGTAAGACATTGGGGGTCAGTGAGACAAGAGAGTCGAGGTCATCAGGCGCTATTGATAAATACAGTTGTGTGCCGTCAGCAGAGCTGTGGCGGCTCACGTTATGCCTTGAGATAATCGGACCTCATGAAAGCCTGGAGTGGACCACCATATAGAATATCATGTGTCTTTGAAGTATAATTACCACAACTAACAAAGAATTTTCTACCTGCCAGTTAAGACTCAAACCAATTTAAGACCCTGCCAGAGAGGCCCACCCACTGACTAAGCCGATTTATAAGAATTTTGTGATCAATGGTATCAGATGTGGCACTCAGATCTAAGAGGATGAGAACATCTCGTAACTGCAATGAGATGAGCAAATGCAGTCGGGAAGTCTGATATAACCCAATGACTCAAAGTCACGTAATGCGTCATCTGTTTAAATGTCTAGTGCTGCAGATCTAATGCCACACCTCAGGGGGCACAAAGTCTTCTACTTCCCTGATCACAGAGCTGCCATCATAAGCCATTGATGTGTGGGGCTGGAAGGCAGCCTGCTGAACCTTCTTCACATTGTAACCACCAAGGGGGTGCCACTGAACCCTAAACCTCTGACACAGCAATGCCCAGCACAATTTTAGGGTTACATTAAATGATATTTATTCAACCAAAGCACCCTTGCAGTAACCCCCCTTGCAAAGATCAACCACAATACAATCAAATTAATCAAATTCTTCCTCTTTCCGTCCTCCCACTGAGTGTTGCCCGCTGCCATATAGAAAGCGGGGAGATTCTCCCCTAACAGCACCCTCTATCAGCATCTTGGGACCCCAATTACCAAACATGCCTACAAGTGTCCCGACTGGGCTGCCACACAAGGACCACTGCCACCTGCCATATGGAGGATGGAACTTCTACCAAATCCCGGCTTCTGCTGGTCCAGACATCATATTAGTCAAAGTTATTTCTTCGTCCACCCCCCCAATCCATCTGTCCTTCTGTTCCGACCTCCCATCCCGGTAAGAAACTGTCCTTCTTCCTGGCCGAGACGCTTGTTCTCCTCCAACAACTCCTAGCATCCCTGGAGCTGGCACAGAAAGCTGTGTGCTATTCGTTATATTGTAACATTTTTGCGTGTTTTAATGAATTAATGAATTAATTAGTGTTTTTAATGAATTGTGTTGTTTTAATGTGAGGATTACGTTTACGTGGTTTGTTTTCCATATTGATTTAGTTTTACAAAGTTTGTTTTCGTTCTTGCCTTGTTTTGCAGGCAGTAGGCATCACATTAGAACATTAGAACACTCTGGATGAGAACAGACCATTCAGCCCAACAAAGCTCGCCAGTCCTGTCCACTTATTACTTCCAAAAAAACATCAAGTCGAGTTCTGAAAGTCCCTAAACTCCTACTGTCTACCACACTACTTGGTCGCCTATTCCAAGTGTCTCTCGTTCTTTGTGTAAAGAAAAACTTCCCAATGTTTGTGTGAAATTCCCCCTTCACAAGTTTCCAACTGTGTCTCCATGTTCTTGTTGAACTCATTTTAAAGTCATCGTCTCGATCCACTGGACTAATTCCCTTCATAATGTTAAACACTTCACTCAGGTCTCCTCTTAATCTCCTTTAAAGGCTCAGCTCTTTTAATCTTTCCTCATAACTCATCCCCTGTAGCCCTGAATTAGCTGAGTTGCTCTTCTTTGGACCTTCTCTAGTGCTGTTATGTCCTTTATGGAGACCAAAACTGCCCACTAGACTCCAGATGAGGCCTCACCAGTGTGTTATAAAGCTCGAGCAGAACCTCCTGTGACTTGTACTCCTCACATCAAGGCGCTATATAACCTGACATTCTGTTAGCCTTCTTAACTGTCTGGCAGTCGACTGCTTAGAGTCCACTACAACTCCTAAGTCCTTCTCATAAGGTGGACTTTTTGATTTTCTGACCGCCTATTGTGCATTCAAACCTCACATTTTTACTTCCTATGTGTAATTCTTTATATTCACTTACATTACATTTTCTTCTGTTTAAACTGTAAAGACTCAGCTCTTCTAATCTTTCCTCATAACTCATCCCCTGTAGCCCTGAATCAGCCCAGCTGCTCTTCTCAGGACCTTCTCTTGTGCTGTTATGTCCTTTTTGAAGACCAAAACTGCAGCCAGGACTCCAGATGAGGCCTCACCAGTGTGTTATAAAGCTTGAGCAGAACCTCCTGTGACTTGTACTCCACACATCAAGGCGCTTTATAACCTGACAGTCTCTCTAATAAATAAACCGACTTTTTCGAATATTTGTCTCTGTGATTTGTTAATTGTCTTTGCAAAAGCTCTTCTAATGGGGAAACTGTAAACGTTTTAATATGAACGGCATATCAAGATCTCCTTTGATGTCTGACCTTTCTTGTCACCTGTTAAAATTTTACATGTCAGAATTGTTCGACCAATTTTGAATACAACTACAGTAAACTTGTTCTATTGCATAGCCCATCACTCAGACATAAATTACGCAGTTACATTAGGATACGTCCTTCTTTCTACAGTAAGTGGAAGACCTGATGGTGTTAACGGTTGTAGATATTCTTCATGATATTGTAAGTTGATGTTTTCATCTTCTGCACCATCACCACCAACTGTTTCAGCAGAGTACATTGATACGCATTTAACCAATTTGCCGTGTAACCGATCGACAGTTTTCAAGTTAATTCATTTGATTTGATCTTTTCTCATTGCTAGGATTGCCCGTGTACTCATTTCTTCTGTTGATAACCCTTCGGGATGAAATTCTTCATACTTTTATTGGGAACTTAAAGTGAGGAAAACGTAAAAATTCATAAGAGCTGAGAGCGCAGGAACTGTGTTTGACAAAAGCATTCACACGAATGACCGGTGAGAGGACCATGGCTGTGAGCCGTTAACCATAAATGGTTGAGAGGAGGGCCGGACTTGATAAAATCTCTCGGCAATAGTCTCGTTTCACAGGACTTGAAAAAATCTCTTGGAAATATTCTCGTCCATCCATCCATCCATCCATCCTCTTCCGCTTATCCGAGTTCGGGTCGCGGGGGTAGCAGCTTAAGCAGAGAGGCCCAGACCCCTCTCCCCGGCCACTTCTTCCAGCTCTTCCGGAAGAATCCCAAGGCGTTCCCAGGCCAGCCGGGAGACATAGTCCCTCCAGCGTGTCCTGGGTCTTCCCCGGGGCCTCCTCCCGGTTGGACGTGCCCGAACACCTCACCAGAGAGGCGTCCAGGAGGCATCCTGATCAGATGCCGAGCCACCTCATCTGACTCCTCTCGATGCGGAGGAGCAGCGGCTCTACTCTGAGCCCCTACCGGATGACTGAGCTTCTCACCCTATCTTTAAGGGAAAGCCCAGACACCCTGTGGAGGAAACTCATTTCAGCCGCTTGTATTCGTGATCTCGTTCTTTCGGTCACTACCCATAGCTCATGACCATAGGTGAGGGTAGGAGCGTAGATCGACTGGTAAATTATAAAAATATTCTTGTCTCGTCTCGTCTCGTCTCAAAATTTTTATTTATAGTAGATATGCTAAACCTTCAGAGAGTATGTTGTCACTTTGTCATTGTGGGGTTATTGAGTGTAGATTGATGGGCAAAAAATGGCAAATGGATCTATTTAAAATGAAATCTACAACACAATGAAGTGTCCAGAAAGTGAAGGGGTCTGAATACTTTCTAAATCCACTGAATGTGTGTACTTTGGTTCTGACTCTCTAATACTTTAAATCACCCAGCCATCGTACAATTCAATTTGAAATTCCGTCACTGTGTGTCCTCACTTTGTCCATTTTCTAACCCTCATATGGTTTGGAGATGGTGGCACTGACCAGAAAGCAGGACACAGAGCTGGAGGTAGCACAGAGTTAAAGATGCTAAGATTTGCATTGGGCGTGACGAGGATGGACAGGATTAGAAATGAGGACATTAGAGGGCCAGCTCAAGTTGGGCGGTTGGGAGTCAGAGAGGCGAGATGGCGTTGCTTTGGACATGTACAGAGGAGAGATGCTGGGTATATTGGGAGAAGGATGCTAAGGATAGAGCTGGCAGATAAGAGGAGAAGAGGAAGGCCTAAGAGAAGGTTTATGGATGTCGTGAGAGAGGACATGCAGGTGATGGGTGTGACAGAGCAAGATGACGAGGACAGGGAGATATGGAAAAAGATGATCTGCTGTATCGACCCCTAACTGGAATAGCCAAAAGATGAAGGATACTGCCTGAATCCACTGCCTACCACACACCACAAGTAGGCAACAAATGATTTGTGGGAATGGAGAATTGACCTTTGTACCTAATAAACTGGCAACTCAGTGTGTTTGGAACATCGTTTTCCAATGCAAACTTTCAAACTAGCAGAACGGGACAGAAATTGTAAAAGATGTCCGGGGTTTATGTGAGTAAAGGTGCCATACATGCCTGGACCACCTCTGCTGGATTGACCTGCCTTTCCCACAAGAGATCCTGAAAATGAAAGGCCACATAAAATGAAACTGTGGCAGAGTGGTTAAGACTTCAAACCCTGAATCTGTGGATTCAAATCCCACTACTGACACCACTATCTGACCCCGAGCAAGTCTCTGCTCCAATTGGAAAAACAAAAGAAAATGTAATCAGTTGTAAGCTACTGTCGATAATGGTCCCGGCTTAATAATTAATCACATTGATGTTTTTTTATATAGTACCTTTCACCATGATGCCTGTTACGAGGCCCATAGACGGAACAAACCACTGCACTGAACGGAGGAGAACAACACCACAATTAGATGGTAAGGGCCTCCGCCCAGCCAGGAGATGCACACGAGTCCGCCTGTCCAGCGCCATCCCACCAGCTCTTGTTCACTCACAATCTTCCCGCCACGTCCGCCTGAATGTCTGCTCGTCCCATGCTAATTAGAACAGCAATTTCTGACAAGGCGGCAAGGCAAATATTTAGCTAATTATCAATATTTAATAGCATTTCACACCCTGGCCCTTTCCTAAGGTCCAGCTGACGCTATTAAATTTCACCCCATAGATACACAGTTATGACATGTAATAACTACTTGAATATAAAAGAGATTAATAATTTAGAAGGAGCTAACAAATTAGGGCCATCATTAAAAAAAGCAGGCTTCAAACCATTCCGTCTAAGGTAACGCTGGGCTCTCACGATAAAGAATTACTGCATTAATTCTGCAAAGTGAACTTATTGCTCCTATTCGTTTCGAGAATCCCTGGAGCATTAAGCGACAGGACGACTCGGATGATAATGGCACTTTTCAGGCACAATGGCTCTAATTTTTTTAATCTTGACTTGCCTTCATTAAGAGTGTGAGTAACAAAATAAGGCATTTGCTTTGATTTTCATTAGAATTTGATTCTGCGATGTAGGAGTTACAATACAATACAATTTATTTTTTGTTTAGCCCCAAATCACACAAGAAGTGCCGCAATGGGCTTGCACAGGCCCTGCCTCTTGACAGCCCCCCAGCCTTGACTCTGTAAGAAGACCCTTATAGGGGAAAAAAAAATGGAAGAAACCTCGGGAAAGGCAGTTCAAAGAGAGACCCCCCTTTCCAGGTAGGTTGGGCGTGCAGCGGGTGTCAAAGAGAAGGGGGTCAATACAGTACAATACAATACACAGAACTGAACAAATCCTCAATACAGTATAAAAATAAATATTTTAGAAGTACGGAGCAGAATTTAACAGTAGATGATATCCCATAATATGATTTGGATTTGTTTAGAGTCCTGAAGACCTCGGCCACCAAGCTGCCTCCCCCATTTGGCTGAAATAGCGCTAATCCGATGAATGGACCCCTCTTTCCCACGATTCCTGCAATCCTCCATCAGGGATGACTTTACCTTAGGCAGGCAAAACAACTTGGCAGGTGGGCCGTGGCACCAGGTGCCACATTTGAGTACAGAGAAGGAGTTCAGAAAGCTCTTTTCATGTCATTATTGTTTTTGTATATAGTGTCTTTTACCCCAAGTAACATATTATTTATAACATTCTTAACCCCATGGTGCGAGAATGGAGCCTATCCTGGCATCATCTTTCGGCACAAGGTGGCACCCAGCCATAGACAAGATGTCTGTTCATCACAAAAGACTAATTATTAAGCAAAAACAAAAATCCTCATTTCATATAGTGCCCTCCATCCCAATGTGAATTAGAGCTCTTCTGGTTGTTCATCATGGAGGTTCACAGGGAATTCCTTGGACTTGGTTTTTGTCCTGACGTGCAGTGTGAATCGTGGGGCCTCCTATTCACAGGTACAGGTCGGTTCCAATGGAGTTTGAGACACCAGAAACGAGAATCGTATCTATAGACAAGGGGGTGCAGTCATAGTCTATCAAAAGGACCTTTATAAGAGTTTGAGAGGTTTATCTGGCACGTGCAAAATCATCCAGGAGTACATTTATTTATTTGGCTAACTCCACGGCGACTTACAACACTTATGATACATTCGGTTACATTTCTTTTGGTTTTCCAATTGGAACACAGGCAGGTCAAGTGACTTGTTCGGGGTCACACAGTGTCAGTACTGGGATTTGAAGGGGTTTTAAAGTCCAAAGCCTTAACCACTACGCCACACTGCCCGCCTGCCAGCTGTATTAGATGAAGTGAAATGTTTTTTCTAGCAGATCCTCAACTGTGCCTATAAGAAAAATCAAATACTACACACACACCAAAAATACAACATGGCATTAGCGGAAAAATATAACAAAAGCAAAAACAACAAAGTTAGGCAATGTCAGCAGGGCGTAACATCCAGGTGCATTTGGATATGGAAGTTGGAGCATTTCACATTTCAAATCATCCATTTTATTACATTTTGGTTTATTGAGTAGTCTTGAAACAATGAGTTATATTCAAAAGTAACAGCAACGTGTTAGTAGGCGACATTAAATACCGTATATACTCGCTTATAAGTCGGGTCTTGAAACCCGAAAAATCGATCGTGAAATCAGACCCCGGCTTATATATAAAATCCATCCATCCATTTTCTAACCCGCTGAATCCAAATAGGGTCACGGGGGTCTGCTGGAGCCAATCCCAGCCAACACAGGGCACAAGGCAGGAACCAATCCTGGGCAGGGTGCCAACCCACTGCAGGACACACACAAACACACCCACACACCAAGCACACACTAGGGCCAATTTAGAATCGCCAATCCACCTAACCTGCATGTCTTTGGATTGTGGGAGGAAACTGGAGCACCCAGAGGAAACCCACACAGACACGGGGAGAACATGCAAACTCACGCAGGGAGGACCCGGGAAGTGAACCCGGGTCTCCTAACTGCGAGGCAGCAGCGCTACCACTGCACCACCGTGCCGCCCCTTATATATAAAATGCGACACTTATATTTGTTTTAACATCTTCTTGACTCCTCCAATCTCGCACCAGTTTCTCAGACACATTGAATTTTGTTGCAGCAGCGCAGTTACCAAATTCTTTCGCTGCTTCAACGATTTTAATTTAAAACCAGTTTCGTGTTTTCTTCTGATCGGACGCTCCATCGTCGATAAGGGATGCTCTTACGATAAAGGTGTATGAGGGTGTGAGATACACAAATCAGTGCAAACGTCGCTTCGTAATCCATCCATCCATCCATTATCCAACCCACTATATCCCAACTACAGGGTCTGCTGGAGCCAATCCCAGCCAACACAAGGAGCAAGGCAGGAAACAAACCCCGGGCAGGGCGCCAGCCCACTGCAGGGCACACACACACACACCAAGCACAATTCAGAATCGCCAATCCACCTAATCTGCATGTCTTTGGACTGTGGGAGGAAACCCACGCAGACACGGGGAGAACGTGCAAACTCCGCACAGGGAGTACCACCAGGTCTCCTAACTGCGAGGCAGCAGCGCTACCCACTGCGCCACCGTGCCGCCCTACTAGGACACGTCTGATAAAACCTCTTTAAGTCAGTAATGAGGCAGGAGGAAGTCTGTTCATTGCATCCTTTATTCACTCTTGCAGCGAATGCCGAAGAGGGAGCACTCATCACAGCAGCCTGTTACAGCATCGTCACAATGGTCATAAAAAAAAGGGCAGCTGAATTTACATAACAGTGCTGACATTGACTCTGATTGGTTCAATGGTTTACATCTACTCTCTATATATAAAAGCCTAAGCCTAAAAGTGCAATGATTTTATGCAAGGATTTTATGTGATTTTTTTGTCACGTTGTTTGTCACACTTTAAATCGGGCTTATTTTAAAACCTACATATATATATGTTTGGTATCATTCTTTTCAGAATTTATCGAACTTCAATGCGATGATGTTAGATTTTCAGATTCTTATTCCATTTTTAAATTATAAACTAACAAAATTATCAAGAACTCACATCCCGTGAGACATGACGTTGTGCCAAAAGATTTAACCACTGGAAATGAAAGACAAAGAGTAGATGACAAAGTAGAACGTCGTAAAGAAAGAAAAAGCGTTGGCGCGGTACACATGCAGAGCAGGTTAGAGATAATGGAAGTACAGCGGTACCTTGAGATACGAGTTTAACTCATTCCATAACCGAGCTCGTAAGTCAAAATGCTCGTATCTCAAATCAATGTTCCCCATTGAAATTAATTGAAATGAGATTCATTCGTGCCAGCCCCGAAAAAACCACCCCGATTTTTTATTAAATGTTTTCAACATAAGAAAAATGTATTTATAATGAACAAAAATTGTATATAAACAAACTAAAACTTAATACAAAAAAGAGAATCTAAAGAAATAAACAGATGTTGGCAGAGCTGATTAGCGTATTGTAATGTTTTTTTCTTTCACTTCACTTTTGCTTAACTTAATTTTCTTCTTCACTAGTTTTTTTCTTTTTTTGCCACGATTTCGTCACTTTCAATAGAAACCTGTCCAAGGAGCTTTGTTTCTTCCTCCCCTTTAGAATGTTTCTGAAATGAGTTAGGCAAGTGTCGTTAAATAGCGCCGCTGCACGACCAGTTGTAACTTTTTCAGGGTGTTTCTTTTCTTTAAAGTTCGAAACTTTTTCCCACATTGCCAACACTTCCTTTATCTCTCTTTAAGAGATAACCTCCTCCGCGATATCGATCTCCTGCAGGACTTACCGTATGTTGCTGCGTCTGTAGTTTCGTCAACTCCTCCGTCGTCAGTTCCTCAGATTGTGCAGCGACAAGCTCTTTGATGGCTCATATTTCAAATTTTGGCTCGTAACTCAAGGCAAAATATCGACCTAGTGACGGCTCGTATCTCAAAAAACTTGTACTTTGGGGCACTCGTATCTCAAGGTACCACTGTATAAAAATTCGAAATTCTCAAAAAAAAGGATTGTAAAGATCACAATAGCACAAACAAACAGAAAATATTACTCAGTGAAATAACGGACAGCGAAAAGAGATTGAATATATTGTTTGGATTGTAAGAAGAATGAGTGGGAGACATCATAAAGGTTTGGGGCAGCCACCCGTATAATTGTATCGGCTGCAAAAGTTGGTTTTTAGTACAAGACAAGATGGCCGTTTTAAAGGGCTGGAAGGGAAATGACGTCACCTGTGCAGGAAGAGGGAGTGGCGTCCTTGTGCCCGGAAGTGACGTCATCCTTGGGGCCGGCAACAGGCGGGATTTCCCAGGAAAGGTCTGCAAGGGCCTGAGAGAGATAGTCAGTACACTCTGCCACCCCCTGGCCTGGCGTAGAATTACTAGTGTTTAGGCCCGTCAGCTGATTCCCATGCGCACGTGTGTGATTGGATTTAAACTTTAAGTCAGAGATGTGACGATGTGGGTTCGCTGCATGCTCCCATCTTGCATCTGGGAGTCTTTGAACCTGTCAGCGTTGGTAATGTCACAACAAATAGAGCAAGGGGATGGTGCAAAATGTGCAAAAGTGCTTTTATTAAAAACAACAACAAAACAGTGTCCAAATGAAATAAAGTGCAGTGCTTTTGAAAAGTCAATAAATACAAAATCCTGAGTGGAGGTTAAAAATTCAATAAATAAAAAAACAACAGTCCTTTACAAACAACGAGGTTAAAATAACGCTGTAAGCAGTCCTTTAAAATAAAGCCCGGTGTCTTCTATTTACCTGGCGGCTCTCCTGCTTCTCCCATCTGGACCCCGCAACAGGAGAGTCGCCTTCTCAACAGCGGACCTTCTCACTCACTCAACTGGTCTGGTGGCTCGCCGATCCCTGGCTTCGCTTGCGCTCTCCAGACCGAGACTTGGATTTTCACCCAACGGCCAGAATGCTCACGTTGGGGCCTTCTACTTCCAAGCCTCCCGACTCCCGCTGCCTTCTCGGCCTTACGCGGCCAGTTGTCCTACTGCCGGTCACTCCCGTTCCTTCATAAAATGCTCAGTGGGAGCGACCACTACCAGCTGTCCTAGGTGTTGGCCAAACACCCCTGCTAGGGCTCAGCTGTCCAGCTGCCTATGAGCGCTCACTCTCACTCTCGCTCACTTGCTCACTCTCGCTCACTCTCACTCACACCGGTTGTCTGTCCTTGCTGCTTCCCGCTCTCCTGCAACCTCTGGCTCTTTTCTTTCTTTCCTTTTTCATCCTCTTGCTAGCCGCCTCAGACTACTCTTTATAACGGGGACGTGATTGACCTGTGGCAATCAGTGGCTCCCGGGAACAATTACGGATGCGGACGACTCTTCACCTGTGCACTTAGGTGAGAAACGCCCACATCACAAATTCCCCAGCCACACAACCACGCCCCCTCACATCGCCGTGAGTGTGGCGATTATTTATTTAAAACTGGTCTTTTTAATGGGAGCTGTGGACCCGCGATACCACAGGAGACTTGTAGATCGTCTAATTTGTGTTGCCAGCGAAAATGCTGGCGCGGTATGAAGTCCCGTGAGACAGAGACTTTTAAGATGAGATTCTTTCAAGTCACGGCCTACTTACAACCATTTTTTTGTCATCTAACCTCTCAATTGTTGGAATGCTTTTGGCAGACACACTTCCTGCGCTCTCATCTCTTAAAAATTCAGGGCCAGAAAAAGACAAAGTACAACGTCGTAAAGATTTCAAAAGCCTTGGCGCGATACCCATGCAGAGCTGGGTAGAGATAATGAAAGTCCGAAAATTCAAAAGTCTCAAAAAACTGATAGTCAAGATCGCATTAGCGCAAACAAACGAAAAATATTACTCGGTGAAATAACGGAACAGCGAAAAGGGATCGAATATATTGTTTGGATTGTCGGAGACTTGTAGATCGTCTAATTCGTGTTGCCATCAGGGAAAAGTAGTCAGTTATTCTCCAACCTGCTACATCCTAACACAGGGTCACGGGGGTCTGCTGGAGCCAATCCCAGCCAGCACAGGGCACAAGGCAGGAACAAATCTCTGGGCAGGTCGCCAACCCACCGCAGAGGGAAAAGCAGTGTTTCTTCCCAATGACGAGGCGTATCCACAAGAATTAAAAGTTGTGGTGTTTGGTAAAAGTGAAATCCACATACGCCAGCGGCAGAGACATGAAGTTGCTGATGCATAGCGCTTGGGGGGAAGCTGGCGAGTGAACCAAGCAGGGGGCAAAGCCCCCTAGTGAGACAAAAATTTGAACTTTTTGGGCGGAACTCCAAGCACTAAGGCTGGCAATGATCAAGTATTGCTCGTCTCCTGCCTAACGGTGAAGCATATCGGTAGCAGCGTCATGCTATGGGAGACTGGGCCGAACAGAGGAAACGATGAATGCAGCCAAATACAGAGAGGTTGGGCAAGAGAACCTGCTTCAGAGTGTATGCAACCTCACACTGGGGTGACGGCTCAAATTTCATCACGACAACGGTCCGAGTGTACAGCCAAGGACAACACTCTGGGTGTCCATGAGTGGCCGAGACACAAACCCCATAGAACGCGTATGGAGAGACATGATGACGGCAGTACTCCGATGCTTCCCATCCAGGCTAACAGAGCTTGAGAGGATCTGCCAGGAAGAATGGGATAAGCTGCCCAAATCCAGGTGTGTAAAGCTTATCGAGGCTAATCCAAGAACACTCGACACTAGAATTGCTGTCAAAGGGTCTTCTACAAAATATTGAATTAAGGCTCTGAATACTTCTAGACATGAGAGATTTCAGTTTTAAAAAATTTGCAAACCTCTTCTGAAAATGTGTTTTCACTTTGTCATTATGGGGTGTTACATGTAGATTGATGGGCACAATTGGGAAATTTCAAGTTAAACCCATCCATCCATTATCCAACCTGCTATATCCTACCTACAGGGTCACGGGGGGTCTGCTGGAGCCAATCCCAGCCAACACAGGAAACAAACCCCGGGCAGGATGCCAGCCCACCGCAGGACACACACACACACACACACCAAGGACCACCAGTTCACCTAAACTGCATGTCTTTGGACTGTGGGAGGAAACCCACGCAGACACGGGGAGAACATGCAAACTCCACGCAGGGAGGACCCGGGAAGCGAACCCTTAAGGGTCTCCTAACTGCGAGGCAGCAGCGCTACCCACTGCGCCACCGTGCCACCCCAAGTTAAATCCACAACACCATTAAGTATGAAGAAAGTGAAGAGGCCTGAATACTCTCTAAGTCCACTGTCCGTGTGTACTCTTTGTTTGTGATTCTCTAATGCTGTAAATTTCCCGGCCATCATAGGATTGATTCAATGTGCAATTCCATTACCGCGTGTCCCCACTTCCATCTATTCTCGTTTCCTTTTCAGATCACAGGTTGCCTGCCAGTGCATATCCTAAGAGAATCCGCTTCAAGGTAGAACCCAGCCTTGGCCTGCATGCTCGGCCATTGTTCTAAAAGCTCAGATGCTTTACAATAAAACTGGATGAAAATCTTCAATGTAATGTTTAATTTTCACGGCTCCCCCACCTTCAGATACAATTAACATAAGGTTAGTAAAGCAAGAGTCAATTTTTCATTCAGGCTGGCAGTGCATCGATCATCATTCTGTTCGTGAAGTCACTTTTCCTGACAGCAGGCGGCGATTCATTTGAGATTTCACTCACTCTGTGTATTTTTAGAGGGAGGATTGGCCACATTGAATGAAACTGCCGGTCAACAATGAACTTAGTAAATTCAATGTGTGCAATCATGAAAACAACATTTATATCTGAGCACATTTTCATACGGGGCAGCACGGTGGCACAGTGGGTAGCGCTGCTGCCTCGCGGTTAGGAGACCTGGTGTTCACTTCCCGGGTCCTCCCTGCATGGAGTTTGCATGTTCTCCCCGTGTCTGCGTGGGTTTCCTCCCAAAGACATGCAGGTTAGGTGCATTGGCAATTCTAAATTGTCCTTAGTGTGTGTGTGTGTGTACCCTGCGGTGGGCTGGCGCCCTGCCTTGTGCCCTATGTTGGCTGGGATTGGCTCCAGCAGACCCCCGTGACCCTCTAGTTAGGATATAGCGGGCTGGATAATGGATGGAGGATACCTACAATATGTCATGTTATTATGTCACGTATTCTGTGTTACATTATTACTTTACTTATGTTAAGCTACATTACAGTTAGGTCCATAAATATTTGGACAAAGACAACTTTTTTCTCATTTTGGTTCTGTACATTAATCACCACAATGAATTTTAAATGAAACAACTCCGATGACGTTGAAGTGCAGACTTTCAGCTTTAATTCAGTGGGTTGAACAAAACGATTACATAAAAATGTGAGGCAACTAAAGTATTTTTTAACACAATCCCTTCATTTCAGGGGCTCAAAAGTAATTTGGACAATTGACTCAAAGGCTATTTCATGGCAGGTGTGTTCAAGTCCGTCGTGTCTTATCAATTAAGCAGATAAAAGGCCTGGAGTTGATTTGAGGTGTGGTGTTTGCATGTGGAAGATTTTGCTGTGAACAGACAACATGCGGTCAAAGGAGCTCTCCATGCAGGTGAAAGAAGCCATCATTAAACTGCGAAAACAGAAAAAACCATCCAAGAAATTGCTACAATATTACGAGTGTCAAAATCTCCAGTTTGGTACATCGTGAGAAAGAAAGCAAGCACTGGTGAACTCAGCAACGCAAAAAGACCTGGACGTTCACGGAAGACAACAGTGGTGGATGATCGCAGAATTATTTCCATGGTGAAGAGAAACCCCTTCACAACAGCCAGCCAAGTGAACAACACTCTCCAGGGCTTGGTCGATGATCGATATCCAAGTCTACCATAAAGAGAAGACTGCATGAAAGTAAATACAGAGGGTGCACTGCAAGGTGCCAGCCACTCATAAGCCTCAAGAATAGAAAGGCTAGATTGGACTTTGCTAAAGAACATCTAAAAAAGCCAGCAGAGTTCTGGAAAAACATTCTTTGGACAGATGAAACCAAGATCAACCTCTACCAGAATGATGGCAAGAAAAAAGTATGGAGAAGGCGTGGAACAGCTCATTATCCAAAGCATAGCACATCATCTGTAAAACACGGTGGAGTCAGGCAGTGTGATGGCTGGCAGTGGCACTGGGACACTCGTGTTTATTGATGATGTGACACAGGACAGAAGCAGCCGAATGAATTCTGAGGTGTTCAGAGACATACTGTCTGCTCAAATCAGCTAAATAACGTCAAATTGATTGGGCGACGGGCGTTTCATGATACAGATGGACAATGACCCAAAACATACAGCCAAAGCAACCCAGGAGTTTATTAAAGCAAAGAAGTGGAAACTTCTTGAATGGCCGAATCAGTCACCTGATCTTAACCCAACTGAGCAGGCAGTTCACTTGTTGGAGACTAAACTTTGGACAGAAAGGCCCACAAACAAACAGCAAGTGAAAGTAAAGGCCTGGCAGAGCATTAAAAAGGAGGAACCCAGCATCTGGTGATGTCCAGGAGTTCAAGACTTCAGGCTGGCATTGCCAGCAAAGGGTTTTCAACCAAGTATTAGAAATGAACATTTTATTACCAGTTATTTAATTTGTCCAATTACTTTTGAGCCCCTGAAATGAAGAAATTGTGTTCAAAAAATGATTTAGTTGCCTCACATTTTTATGCAATCGTTTTGTTCAACCCACTGAATTAAAGCTGAAAGTCTGCACTTCAACGTCATCGGAGTTATTTCATTTCAAATTCATTGTGGTGATGGACAGAACCAAAATGAGAAAAAAGTTTAAATATTTATGGACCGAACTGTATGTCATGCCATGTATGTTACGTTGCGTTACCTACAATATGTCATGTTATTATATTATGTATACTCAGCAAAAAAAGAAACGTCCCTTTTTTCAGGACTGTGTATTTCAACAATAATGTTTTAAAAATCCAAATAACTTTACAGATCTTCATTGTAAAGGGTTTAAACAATGTTTTCCATGTATGTTCAATTAACCCTAATCAATTAATTAACATGCACCTGTGGAATGGTCGTTAAGACCTTAACAGCTTACAGAAAGTAGGCATTTAAGGTCACAGTTCTAAAAACGCAGGACACTAAAGAGACTTGTCTACCGACTGTGAAAGATGCCCAGGGTCCCTGCTCATCTGCGTGAACGTGCATTAGGCATGCTGCAGGGAGGCATGAGGACTGCTGAATAAATTGTCATGTCCGCACTGTGAGACGCCTAAGACAGCGCTACAGGGAGACAGGAAGGACAGCTGATCATCCTCGCAGTGGAAGACCACGTGTAACAACACCTGCACAGGATCGGCACATCCGAATATCACACCTGCGTGACAGGTACAGGATGGCCACAACAACTGCCCGAGTCACACCAGGAACACACAATCCCTCCATCAGTGCTCAGACTGTCCGCAATAGGCTGAGAGAGGCTGGACTGAGGGCTTGTAGGCCTGTTGTAAGGCAGGTCCTTACCAGACATCACCAGCAACAACGCCGCCTATGGGCACAAACCCACCTTCACTGGACCAGACAGGAGTGGCAAAAAGTGCTCTTCACTGATGAGTCACGGTTTTGTCTCACCAGGGGTGATGGACGGATTCGTGTTTATCGTCGAAGGAATGAGCGTTACACCGAGGCCTGTACCCTGGAGCGGGATCGGTTTGGATCGATGACTAGGGCCATTCCCCCCAGAAATGTCCAGAAACTTGCAGGTACCTTGGTGGAAGAGTGGGGTAACATCTCACAGCAAGAACTGACAAATCTGGTCCAGTCCATGAGGAGGAGATGCACTGCAGTACTTCAAGCAGCTGGTGGCCACACCACATACTGACTGGTACTTTTGATTTTGAGCCTCCCTTCATTCAGAGACACATTGTGAAACATTTTTAGTTTATGTCTTATGGTGTTGACTCTTTTAGTGTTCATACAAATATTTACACATTAAGTTTACTGAAAGTAAAAACAGTTGAAAGTCAGAGGACGTTTCTTTTTTTGCCGAGTATATGTTGCGTCACGTGTGCCGTGCTACATTTACATGTTACTTTACTTCTGTTATGCTGCATTACGTCATGCCATGTGTGTTATGTTATGTTACTCTCTTTCTGTCCGTATGCCGGCGTGTATCACAAATGAAATGTTAAACATTTCATACCCAGGCTGGCAGGTGAGCTCTTCAGCTTGTTAAGTCTTCTGTAATTAACCCAAATCCTTCCACAGACCCAAAGGGACGACAGGGTCATGTCGTGCTTTTGTAATAAATTTCTGCTTAGTAAGAGCTGGTCGGCGTTGGCCCTCGTCTCCACCGTGTGTGTGTTGCATCAGCCCAGTGGGGGCTTTTTTTCAGCATCTAAAAATAGCGCAAGTCTTGGAGGAGATGCCTCAGGCTGGCTGCTCATAAATAGAGTGAAAGCGCCGTCATCCGAAATGCTTCAAGTACAGTTTCAGCAAAGCAGTCCGAGTGAAAGAATCTTCTGATGAACGTCATTCATCCATCCGGGTGTTGTTTTAACTCTCTTCACTGTGGTGCGGTTACAGAAGGTGGGCAGGTGTCATTAGACCTTCTTTGATCAGTGAATCATTCAAGTGCTGTATAAAGAACTTGACGTAGCAGCACCAGGGTGGCACAGTGGTTAGTGCTGCTGCCTCCCAGCTCCAGGATCCTGGATTTGAATCCCGGCCTCGTCTCTGAATGTTCTCCAGCTGTGAGGGTCTCCTCCAAACACTCCAGTTTCCCTTGTTAGGTTGACTGATGATTTGAAATCAGCCGGTTGTGAGTGAACCTGTCCTGGGAGGAATTTGCATCCCATCCTGTTTTCGTATTTAGTGCTTTCAGGATAAGAAAGGTAAGCATCAAGGATCTGAACTTTACTATGTGCTGCTACAGGAAGCCAATGCAGTGCTCTGAATTGGGGAGCGACATGCGCTCACCTCGGTTGATTGAACACCCGACATGCTGCTGTATTTTGAATCATCTGCAGCTGCTTGGCGACACAGGCTGGTGTTTCTGCCAGCAGAAAGTTGTTTACTAAATGCAATGCAAAAGGCAACCTGAGAAAACACAGAATACAAATCACATATTAATCACATCACCAGGGCAGCATTTTTTCACTTAAGAAATACAGTGGAACCTCGGTTGGCGAGCGTAATTCGTTCTGGAAATGTGCTCACAGTCCAAAGCACTCGTATATCAAAGTGAATTTCCCCATAAGAAATAATGGAAACTCAGATGATTCGTTCCACAACGTAAAACTATCCATCCATCCATTTTCTAACCCGCTGAATCCGAATACAGGGTCACGGGGGTCTGCTGGAGCCAATCCCAGCCAACACAGGGCACAAGGCAGGAACCAATCCTGGGCAGGGTGCCAACCCACTGCAGGACACACACAAACACACCCACACACCAAGCACACACCAGGGCCAATTTAGAGTCGCCAAACCACCTAACCTGCATGTCTTTGGATTGTGGGAGGAAACCCACACAGACACGGGGAGAACATGCAAACTCCACGCAGGGAGGACCCAGGAAGCGAACCCGGGTCTCCTAACTGCGAAGCAGCAGCGCTACCACTGCGCCACCGTGCCGCCCCAACGTAAAACTAGTCATATAAAAATGATTAATACAAAATATAAAGTAAAAATACATAAAACAAATTAGCCTGCACTTTACCTTTAAAAAGAATCATGGCTGGTGTGAGAGAGTCTCTAAACTCTTGTGGGATTCCACCCAACGGGATGACACACGGAAGAGCGTCCCAAAGCAATCGCAGTCTCCCAGCGCTGTAGCAGTTCACCGTATAAGCAAATCCAAAAAGGTCGTGGACATGCTATAAGCGCCTGCCGTCAATGGGTGATACAAGGAACAGTATAAAGATCCCGCTACAATAAATAACCGCGCTGTTGCTGTTTCAAGGTGAATAAAGCTGGTGGTGTTAAAGTACTGAAACTCGGCTTCGTGTTTTGGGGCGCAAGACGGGGACTCGCACTTCACAGCACACACGAGCACGCCACACACAGTCACAATGCTGTAGCAAACAGTATACGCTCGTACGGATATTAACTATATGAGTGAGGCACGCAGACTCAGATGGAGAATAGGAGACGATTGCCCTAGAGAGAGATAGATAGAGATAGACAGACACAGACAGACACAGACAGACAGACAGACAGACAGACAGACACACGCGAGCAAGAGATAAGGAGATAGAGAGAGAGATAAGGAGGGAGAAGAACCATCAGCTCAGTTGTGATCACATGACGCTCAGCAGACAAAGTGTATCCATACTACTCGTATTGCAAGACATCGCTCGTCTGTCAAGTCAGAATTTATTAAAAAATTTAGCTCGTCTTGCAAAACACTCGAAAACCAAGTTACTCGCAAACCGAGGTTCCACTGTATAACAAAAGTGACTCTGCAAGATGCTGAGAAATGAGTTCACGCTTTTGTTTTCAGTCGACTAGATTACCGTAAAGCACTCCTCTCAGGACCTCCCAAAAAAAGACATCAATCGACTGCAACGAGTGCGGAATGGAGCTGCCAGAATCTTAACTCGGAAAAGAAAATCCGAGCACATCACGCCAGTCTGAGCGTCACTACACTGGTTACCAGTGCCATTTAGAACTGGCATTAAAATACTGCTGATGGTTTACAAAGCCTTCGATCATCTGCTCCATCCTGTATCTCAGAATGTCTGTCGCCTTACACTCCAAATCGTAACCTTAGATCTTCAAATGAGTGTCTGCTTACAATGCCAAGAGCCAAACTTAAAAGAAGTGGTGAGGCGGGCGGCCTTCTGCTGTTAGGCACCTCAAATCTGGAATAGCTGACTGATAGAAATCTGCCAGGCTAATACAGTGGAGCTCATTATTGTAACATTTTAGTTTAATCCTGATACTCTGGAAATGCACTTAATTATCATTAACATTCATGGTGGCTCCACACTCCATACTAACCCCTACTCTCTCTGCTGTGCTTTTTCTGATTTTCTGTGGTGCTGATCTGCTCCACCACCATCTGATCAAAGCTCCGTGATGTCCCTCCATTGATGGATTAAAGGCCAGAAGTCCACATGACTGTCATCATCAAGTCTCTCCATGTGAACCCTGAATACCATGAGGACTGATTGAGGTCATTTATGTGGTTACTGGGTGGTCTTATGGTCTCGTGGCCCCCTGCAGATTTTTTTTTTCTCCAGCCGTGCTGGAGTTTTTGTTTATTCTGTCCTCCCTGGCCATCGGACTTTACTTTTCTCTCTATTATTAAAAAAAAATCCTGGGAGAGAAAGACTAGGGAGACGAGACGTGATCTTCACGTGAAGATCACGGAAGACACTTAAGAGACCCGTGAGACGAAAGAGATTGGCCACGGAGCGTCTCGCAGGGACCTTAAACATGAGACATTGTGCCAAGATATTGACCCAGGACCATCTCGCAATGACGTAGAACATGAGATTCTTGCAAGACACGCCATACTTACAATCAAATAAGAGCACGGGCAGCAACACACTCAGTCTTGTAAACTAAAGCTTTGAGCACACACAGATCCAGGGCTGTCAGCACATATGAAGTGTATACGGACAATACGTTATAAAAGAAACGTCAACGACTAAGCAAAGAAGAAAGCAGCGTGGAGAAGAGAGACTCAAAAGCGTTGGATAGAAAAAAGAGCAAAAACGAATAATCTACGTGCAAATTCAGAAAATAAGGAAAGTAATCATCAGCCCGGAACAAGTGGAATTGAAACAAAGCACCTCCAATCGAGCTCAGAATTAAAAGACAGAGTAAAAGACAAAGTAGAACTTCATAAAGACGTTCACAAACGTTGGCGCTAAACACATGCAGAGCAGGTTAGAGATTACGAAAGCAGTGGAATTCGAAAGACTCGAGACGTAGGCGTGATTCACATGTGGAGAAAGTTAAAGAATATGAAAGTAAAAAAATGAGAAAGTATAAAACAAAGAAAGTAAACATCGCAGGACTGCAAACAAATGGAAATTATTACTCGAAAAAAGGGAAAATAATCACCACAGACCAGGTGTCACTGGAAAAAAAAGCAGGACAAAGCGAGGTCAGAAATAAAAGACAAAGAGTAGAAAACCAAGTAAAACGTCTTAAAGAGGTTAAAAAACAAGGGGGCCAAACACATGCAGAGCAGGTTAGAGAAAATAAAAACTGGAATTCAAAAGACTCACAAAAAACGTAGGCGCAAAACACACGCAGAGAAACATACAGAATATAAAATCAGAAAAAAACGACAGGGTGAGAACAAAGAAAGTAAAGATCGCATTAGCGCAAAGAAAGAGAAATTATTACTGGGAGAAATAATGAAAAGGCGAATAGAGATCGAATATATGGACATGGGAGATACTGTATGTCAGAAGTATGCAAATATTGTAAGGCTTTGAAGTTTAAGTCAGAGAATTTCAAAAACGGAGTTTACCTCACATGCATTTATTGGTTATTTTGTAAAAGAGATGATTGACTGCTGATGATGGAGATTGTTTTGTCTGTGCTGAAATTCCAAACAGAGAAAGCTGTCCTGAATTACGGTACAAAGTCATTAAACACGTCTCATGGAGCTCATTAAAAAAATTCAGCATATTGGGACTCCAAAGATTCCAAATATTGTTTTTACAGAAGTTCCGAAATAAAAGTGAAACTAATGAAATAGCAACAATTCAAAGAAAAAAAAATCTTAAATGTGTGTATCCGGAAAACCAAACACGGGGGTTGGCGAGCAAAGCGGGGCAGGGGGCAAAGCCCCCTTGTATTCTATGTTAATTAGTGTTCCTGAATTCTATTTTCTTATTTATTTTGTCTTTTTTCTCTTTCTTCGTCATGTAATGCACTTTGAGCGACATCATTTGTATGAAAATCCATCCATCAATTATCCAACCCGCTGTATCCTAACTACAGGGCCACGGGGGTCTGCTGGAGCCAATCCCAGCCAACACAGGGCGCAAGGCAGGAAACAAACCCCGGGCAGGGCGCCAGCTCACCGCAGGACATGCACACACACACCAAGCACACACACGTGACAATTTAGGATCACCAATGCGCCTGACCTGCATGTCTTTGGACAGTGGGAGGAAACCCACGCAGACACGGGGAGAACATGCAAACTCCACGCAGGGAGTAAGCAAACCCAGGTCTCCTAACTGCAAGGCAGCAGCACTATACACTGCGCCACCGTGCCACCCTTGTATGAAAATGTGCTATAGAAATAAATATTGCTGTTGTTACAGTGTTTAAATTGAAGGAAGTAAAAAACCAGAAAGACAAAGAGATCAATGTGAACAAGAATGAAGGGCAGAGACAAAATCACAAGTCGAGGGTAGCAACAGGGTCAAAATCAAAACAAGAAGTCCTCCCACTAGGCCTAATTGCAAAATAAAGGCTGATGTGGCAGACAGCTGGGGCTCATGCCCAGCCGGGACAGCCGGAGAGTGGAAGGACTGGGAGAGTAACAATATCTCCTCTGGAACACGAGAGGGCAGCCACCCTAGTGGGTGTTGGCGCCACGGGAATAGAGATTGGAAGCTCAACCCTGTGGGGGCCCGTAGCCACTGCCAGGGGGCGTTTGGACAATTCCAGAGCCCTGGACTGCAGCAGTCCTGCCACACTTGGAAATGCTGCCGGAAGAGAGCCCAGGCACACTCGGAGTGCTTCCGGATGCCCATGCAGCACTTCCGCCACACCAGGAATTGCAGCAGGAAGATCGTCAGAGAGCACCTGTAGCACATCTGGGTGAACACTAAAAGGGGCCGCCTCACTCCATTGGAGGAGCCGGAGTCAGGAGGCAGAGGACAGAGCTTGTGGGAGAGGAGTGGAGGTGGCAGGAGAAGAGAAAGAAAAGGTAGAGAAGAAAGTAAAAAGAAAGAAAAGAACTGAGCATTATTGTGGTGCTTTGCATACTGTACTATGTGTGGGAAAGGAAGAAGAAAAGGCAAAATCAAAGCGTGTGTGTTTGGACATTGTGAGTCTGCGTCTCTGTGTGTCCTGCAGGCTGGCATTCTTCCACACTAACTAATGCTGAGTTTAAAAGATGCAGAGGAAATCCACTGGGGTGTATCGTTCCTCCCTCACGCCATCATATTTATACCAGCAATACCAGTGACATCACCGACTGCAACTCCCTCAGCAACGTAAGTGAAGAATCGTAAATAGTGATGAGAGAAACATAGTTTTGAGACACTGCAGTCGATGTCACATTACACAACTATTAGTCATGGGGAATGGAAGACTTGCAGGCTGCACTTGTTGATCCCATGTCACTTTCTACGACTGTTAATTGCTAGACATCTTACATTAGCCGACCTTCCAGCACAGTCCTACTTGCACCCTCTTCTGATAGTTGATAATGTGCGGTCTGATGGAGCTGGCACTGTACGAAGAGTTAACAGGTATGGCAAGTTCAGCCACAGTCACTGCCATCGAGTTTTACTGAACAGTCAGCATGGGTTCAGAAGAGAAGGTCATGCTTTATCAACATGCTGGAATTATATGAGGAATCAACAAATGTGTCATATGCTCAGAGTGGAGCTTATGGGATTATTTATCTGGACTTTCAGAAAGCATTAGATAAGGTGCCACCTGAGAGGGTGGGCACCAAACTAAACGAAGTGGCAGTTCAGGGAGATGTTTTTAGACCCAGAAGGTGATGGTGCGAGGAACTTCATCAGAATTGGCTGATGTTAAGAGAGGTGGGGCCGCTGTTATCTATACTAATAAAAGGCAAAGCCCTCACTCACTCACTCGTCACTAATTCTCCAACTTCCCGTGTAGGTAGAAGGCTCATTCCTTACAGCTTACTTACAAAAGTTAAGAAGGTTCATTTAGAAAATCTACGCGTAACGGTCAAAACGGTCGACAACATCCGCCATGTTGAACTTTCTTATTTATGGCCCCATCTTAACAAAATTTGGTAGGCGGCTTCTCTGTGCTAACCGAAACCGTTGTACGTACTTATTTCAGTGCTATGACACCACTGTCGGCCGCCATATTGAACGTTCCAACGGTCTTTGTTACTTATGGGCCCATCTTCAAGAAATTTGGTACGCGGGTTCCCAATGCTAACTGAATCCTACTTATGTACATATATACGTCCATAGCCTGCAGCTTGTTCACCGTGTGAGGCGGCGTTGGGTCCCTCATCCCAACGCCTCCCACGTTGTTGGCTGCCTGCCTATATAAGGCTGTCCGTCACTCCGGTCTCTTTATTCCCTTCCTTGCTTCGCCACGGGATTCACGTCTCCCTGCTGATAACGGCAGCCTTTTTATTTAATCCATGGCTTCTCCGCTGTTTTATTGTTCGTTTATTATGATTATAGTTAATGTGTAAGTATTTTAGACTTACTTTACATTGTTCAGGTACCCATTTCCTTTATCGTTCCAACCGTACCCCCATTAACATGTCTATCGAGGTGATCACCATCGATCAAAGAACTGTCACTTACCAAGTGGTTTCCATGCCCGGAGATGGCCTGCCTTTTCCATTCTCTGTGTTACATATTGCACGGCCATATCAGGCTCACTCTTGATATCCGGAGGAACATTGTGTCTTATGTATTGAATGACTGGGACAGGTTCAAGGTGTGGACTGATGACGGTACAGGAGATAATTAGACTACACAGGAGCACTAGAAGAGTGAAATGCTTAAGCCCTTCACCTATGGTTCTGCATGTGAGTTGATGGCTGCCGCTGAATTGTTCGTTGTCGCTTTCAAGTGTACTGAAATGGCCAAATATTTTACACCTTTGGACAACCGCCAATGCCTCTTAAACATCTTAGACTCACAGGTGACGATTTCAGTAGTGGACACTTTGATGTTTATGAATGTTTCAACTCTCAAAAGCTGGATGTGAAGTTATCGATGAAACCGGTTGTGTGCTTACAACGCTTGACAGATGCTGAATGTCACTTCAATACAAGTCCTACAAATACTGTCGTAATTGAAACAAGCCATGAAACTCAAACCGATTATGACAGCAGCAATTCAAGCTGTGAGATTTGAGACAAGATTACTGTTCACATGGCCAACTGTACGTTACATGCTCAAAAGTAAGCTCAGCGCACAGCTTGGTCATATTACAACCGGAGGGCCGAACTCACAATGTGGTATACAAAGAGATCCTTAACAGATAATTATTGGTATATTTTCCCTCAGTTTAAAAAGGTTTACTGTTCTTCTTAATAAAAATTTTAAGGCAGTACTTCGCCGCTGCAAAGCGTAGGTATTTTGCTAGTTTTTGATATATAGAAATGATTTTGATAGGAATATAAGGAACAAGCTGGTTAAGTTTGCAGATGATACCAAGATAGGTGGACTGGCAGATAATCAAGAATCCATTGAATCATCACAGAGGGACTTGGACAGCAGGCAGATTTGTGACAAATGAAATTTAATGTCAGTAAATGTAATGAATTACATGTAGGAAGTAAAAATGTAAGGTTTGAATACACAATGGAGGTCGGAAAATCAAAGTGTGCCTTATGAGAAGGATTTAGAAGTCGTAGTGGACTCGACACTATCATCTCCCAGACAAGCCATAAAGAAGGCTAACAGAATGTCAGTTTATATAGCGCCTTGATGTGTGGAGTACAAGTCACAGGAGGTTCTGCTCAAGCTTTATAACACAACTGGTGAGGCCTCATCTGGAGTCCTGTGGGCAGTTTTGGTCTCCATAAAGATATATCTGCACTGGAGAAGGTCCAGAGAAGAGCGACTCGGCTGATTCAGGGCTACAGGGGATGAGTTATGAGGGAAGATTAAAAGAGCTGAGCCTTTACAGTTTCAGCAGAAGAAAATGTAATGTAAGTGAATATTAAGCATTACACATAGGAAGTAAAAATGTGACGTTTGAATACACAACGGGGGTCTGAAAATCAAAAAGTCCACCTTATGAGAAGGACTTGGAAGTCATTGTGGAGTCGACATTATCAACTGCCACAATCAGACTACCATCATGAAAGCAAACAGACAGTCAGGTTATATAGCGCCTTGATGTGTGGAGTACAAGTCACAGGAGGTTCTGCTCAAGTCTTTATAACACACTGGTGAGGCCTCATCTGGAGTACGGTGGGCGGTTTTGGTTGACAAAAAGGACATAACAGAAATGTTGGGACATCAGATGTTGTTCCCCAGTTAATGTCCAGGCTATTTAGCAGACTTTTCACATCATGCATGAAGTCATTTTGGACGCTTTCTTCTCGGAAACTTCTGTCTGTGCCAGGTTCCTGGTCAAGAATAGCAGCAACTTTATTGGTAAGGTAATCATTATGGTGGCAGAGGTGATAGTCACATTCTTCCCCACATTATTACAACAACAACACCATTTATTTATATAGCACATTTTCATACAAAAAAATGTAGCTCAAAGTGCTTTACATAATGAAGAAAAGAAAAATAAAAGACACAATAAGAAATAAAAATAAGTCAACATTAATTAACATAGAATAAGAGTAAGGTCCAATGGCCAGGGGGGACAGAAAAAACAAAAAAAAACTCCAGACGGCCGGAGAAAAAAAATAAAATCTGCAGGGATTCCAGGCCATGAGACCACCCAGACCCCTCTGGGCAATCTACCTAACATAAATGAAACAGTCCTCTTTGTATTTATGGTTTTCACAGAAGGATTTGATGATGATGATGATGATCACATGGACTTCTGGCTTTTAGTTCATTAATGCTGGGGCATCATGGTGCTTTGAGTAGGTTGGTGGTGGCGCAGGCCGCCACAGAGAAACCGGAAAAAGAAACAGAAGAGAGAGTAGGGGTCAGTACGGAATTTAGAGCCACCTTGAATAGTTATTATGATGAATTGAACATACAGAGTATCAGGATTAAGTTAAAGTGAAGTTATAAAAAGGCCATGTTAAAGTAATGTGTTCTCAGCAGTGTTTTAAAGTGCTCTACTGTATCAGCCTGGCGAATTCCTATTGGCAGGCTATTCCAGATTTTAGGTGCATAACAGCAGAAGGCCGCCCGCCTCACCAATCCTTCTATTTAAGTTAAGCTTTTGGAATTCTAAGCAGACACTCATTTGATGATCTAAGATTACGATTTGGAATATAAGGTGTCAGACATTCCGATATATAAGATGGAGCAGATTATTTAAGGCTTTATAAACCATAAGCAGAATTTTAAAGTCAATCCTGAATGACACAGGTAACCAGTGTAGTGACATCAAAACTGGAGTAATGTGTTCTGATTTTCTTTTCCTAGTTAGGATTCTAGCAGCTGCATTCTGCACTCGTTGCAAACGATTGATGTCTTTTTTGGGTAGTCCTGAGAGGAGTGCGTTACAGAAATCTAATCGACTAAAAACAAACACGTGAATTAATTTCTCAGCATCTTTCAATGATATAAGAGGTCTAACTTTTGCTATGTTTCTTAGGTGAAAAAATGCTGTCCTAGTAGTCTGATGAATATGTGATTTAAAATTCAGGTTACAGTCAACGGTTACCCCTAAGCTTTTTACTTCCGTCTTAACTTCTAATCCTAATGCGTCAAGTTTATTTCTGATAACCTCACTGAATCTGTTTTTGCCAATCAATACAATTTCAGTTGATTGTATTAGTTGATCCTGCACTCTTAAGGCATGTCCTCTGCTCACGTGTCTGGCAATATGTCAGTTATCTTTGTTGAACTGGATATACAATTTAAAGAGATTGGGAATTGTTACATATGCATTATTTTCACTTTTACTTTAAAACTTTAGTAAAAACAATATTTGGAATTAACTTTTCTTCAAGATAGCATTGAATTTTGATTCCGTGTTTGGACTTGTGTCGTGACAACGCGACGTATAACTTTCTATGAGTGAATATCGTTTCTTTCTCTCTAATAAATAAAACGACTTTCTCGGATGTTTTTCCATGCTCTTTCTTCTTCGCTTTGTCATCGACGTGTCATCTAGAACATATAGAATTATTGTTGTGATAAAATTTATGAGGTGGCGCAGAGGAAGCAGTAAGGAGGCCTGAGTTCGTTTCCCAGGTCCTCCCTGCGTGGAGTTTTCATGTTCTTCTCACGTCTGAGTGGGTTTCCTCCCACAGCCCAAAGATATGCAGGTTAGGTGCATTGGCAGTCCTAAATTGACCCTGGTGTGTGTGTGGGTGTGCCCTGCGGTGGGCTGGCGCCCTGCCCGGGGTTTGTTCCTTCCTTGCACCCTATGCTGGCTGGGATTGACTCCAGCAGACCCCCGTGACCCTGTCTTATGATATATTGGGTTGGATAATGACTGACTGACTGATTATGAATGCACAGTATTGATAGACTAGATGTGTTACCAGGCTTCACCCGGGAAATTCTGTAAGACAGTGGGCCTCATTTACAGTGTCCTGGAGCCAATCCCAGCCAACACAGGGCAAGCAGGTGTGTCAGAAGTACTCTGTAACAGCGCCGGAGGAAACCCACGCAGACACGGGAGAACATGCTAAGTGCTTTTCTTTATGCTTTGGATTTCAAACCCTGAAGTTGTGGGTTCAAATCCTGCTACTAACACTGTGTGACCCTGAGGAAGTCACTTCACCTGCCTACGCTCCAATTGGATATACAAAAGAAATGTAACCAATTGTATCTCAAATGTTGTATGTCGCCTTGGGGAGAGGCACCAGTCAAATAATAAATTATAAAATTATTTTTAGGTCACTGGAGCTGCTTACTCTTGAGCATGCTATACACAATTGTCCATGAGTCGGACATTCCTGCATTAGATTAATTCCTGCTTTTCCTGGTGATTTTGCTTCTCTTGATGGTCATTGATGAACACAATTTTACAGGAAAAGTGAATTGTTTTTGAACTGGAACAGGGAATCAGTAGGAATTATTTGAAAATTGAATACCGTATATACTCGCGTTTAAGTTCTGGACTTGATTTTACCATATAATTTCCGGTATTTTATGATGTCAGTATAAGTCGAACACGGAAAACTCACACTGTTGTTCCAAGAGATTATGATATGCTAACGCCCTCCTGAGAGAGTAACCACTGAGCACACCGCCTTTATTTTCTATGTACTGTGCCTACGTGACCACACGGTAATACCCAAACTATTCCAAAGTGACGTTGGCACTGTTTTGTGTTTTTTGTATCTCACACCCTAATACACTTTTATTGTAAGAGCAACCCTTATCTACAATGGAGCGTTCGATCAGAAGGAAATATGAAGCTGGTTTTAAATTTAAAGTTATTGAAGTGGTGAAAGAAATTGATAACTGTGCTGCTGCAACAAAGTTCGATGCGTCTGAGAAACTGGTGAAAGATTGGAGGAGACAAGAAGATATAAAAAAAAAAAAAATTAAGTGTCGTATTTTTGAATGGGCGTATAAGTCGGGGTCTGATTTTATGATCGATTTTTTGGGTTTCAAGACCCGACTTACATGTGAATATATACGGTATATTGTATATTATTATCTCTGTTATATGTTTACGATTTTCATTTGTTTCTATCGTTCACTCAAGTATTTGTTTTTATGTTTTTCATTGGTTATATGGTGATCCCCCTTTAAAGTCCACAGATGTCAATGTATATGTAAAGAATTTTGAAGAGCGGGGGGAATGGGGGGTGTTTCATTCCCATTCCCATGGACTTAATATAAACAGTTTTAGAGGCTGGGGGTGAAGGTCCCCTTTCAACATCTGTAGATGCCTATATGTATTACAACGGAGTGGCTTGTTGAGGTCCCTTTAAGTTTAAACTGACACCGTTCATCCAGATTTGTCTTGGATCCAAGGACGCCACTTCCACCTCTATTTCTCTGTTTCTATCATTTCTAATGATGGATGGATTAAAAGGCAGAACTCTACGTGACCATCATCATCAAGTCCTTCCGTGAGAACCCTAAATCCAAAGAGGACTGTTTCATTTATGTTAGGTAGAATGACCAGAGGGTACTGGGCGGTCTTATGGTCTGGAATCCCTACAGGTTTTATTTTTTCTCCAGCCGTCTGGAGTTTTTGTTTTTCTGTCCCCTGGCCATTGAACCTTACTCTTATTTGATGTTAATTAATGTTGATTTATTTTGTTTTCTTATTGTGTCTTTTATTTTTCTATTCTTTATTATGTAAAGCACTTTGAGCTACTGTTTGTATGAAAATGTGCTATAGAAATAAATGTTGTTGTTGTTGTTATTTCTCTCTCCCTACCTTAACACCTAAACTCATAGCCACAGCACCTGGCACCCTCACTGGAACGTTATAGTGCTTGCTCACCAATGAGTTTTGTATCTTCATTCAGCTTTGACAAACTTTGTCCTTCCATTTTCACACCTCACTGTACATGCCAAATATGATCATGTCTCTTTTTTCTGTGCAGGACGCTGCCTCTTCTTCAGTCATATCTCCACCCTATTGGTTGGTGGTGCAGTTCAGCCCATAAATTGTTTCTGCTCCATTATTCATTTGCAAAATGTCTGCTCTTAGTGCAGTGCAGGGCATGTCCATTAGTATAACATTAGTCTCGCCGGGCCAGACACGATTCTCAAATAAGAAAACACGTCTGAGGACAATTTCTTAAAAAATACATAGTGAATAGCAGCAAAATCCAGCGCTGCAAAGACTCCACTCACAGGGCTTCTTCCAAAAACACCCATTCCCCAAATCATCTACTCTGTGCATTTTAAAGCACTGTGGAAATTTTCGGACCCAGACACACATAGGAAGACACAGAATGTCCTTAACACACATATTTATTGCACCACACACGAATACAGTGCACCAATCACCATCAATCAGTCCTTCAGACTTCTTTCCTTCTCTCTCTCTGTCACCTCCACTCCCCTCTTCCAAGCTCTGTCCACTTCCACCTGACTCCAGCTGTTGAGTGGAGTGAGACGGCCTCTTTTATACAGCACCTGGAAGTTCTCCAGGTGCTCCCTAATTAACATCCGGTAGCACTTCCGGGCATGGTGGAAGTGCTGCAAGTGAGTTCAGCTCCTCTTCTGGCAGCACTTCCAGGTGTGGCGGAAGTACTGCAGACCACAGTTCCGGAGCTGTTCAGGCACCCCCTGGTGGTGGCCACATCCCTCCATAGGGTTGAGCTCCCAAGCTCTGTGGCCCCCATGTAATTCAGGGAGGGCACCCCCTTGTGGTCCAGGGAAGATACTGCCCTTTTCCCGGTCCTTCCCTTCTTCTGGCTTCCCGGTGGGGCAAGGTCCCTGGACATCTGTCACACCACCAGTGAGGTTCCAAGGAAAGAGCAAAAGATACTGAAAAGATTAAGAGACGAGAGACTAAGAGAGAAAAGAAAAAGTTAATATTGCAACATGGCAACTGAGTCTGTGTCATTAATTTAAACGTTGGGATGAGTGCTAGAACAGTGGAGGCAGACAGACAGACACACATGTAGACCACCGCAGCTATTTAGGAAATGACTCTTTCTCCTACAATATCTTACTGTCATTTTAACTATTGCATCACTATCTATATATATAATTCACTAAGCAGCCGACCATGGCACACAAGACAGAGACCATGGGATACACACGAAAGAGCCATGGCCGCCAACTAACATAGTCCCGCCCACCAACTCTAAGACCATCGGATACGCACGACAGAGCCCCGCCCGCCAACTCTAACCCTCCTCCCGCGTTATGGGATACGCATGACAGAGCCCTGCACGCCAAGTCTAACCCTCTTACCGCGTCCACCCTTGCTCTCGAGGCATGCGCACTGCCTGCTCATGTGCCCGCACGAAACACCTCACCAAACACAGCCTCAGTCGATTTCGTCTCTGCTACAGTCCACGTGCACCTCTGAGCCACGTTGACTTTTCATTGTTCTTTTCGGTTCAGGCTGCTTTTCTATATACTAAGTCGACCATGGCATGCAAGACAGAGACCATGGGATAGGCATACGCACGACAACACCCTCGCAAACTGTTTTACACGCTGCGTACAGCGATTCCCATCCGTGACAAACATGCTTCTTCTTAGATGGTCCTGCAAGAACAGGGAAAATCTTTGTCTACAAAAACCTGACTCATACCATACTAAGAGCATAGTGTTTTTGTTGGCTTGCCCGCCCGCCTGACTGTTACCAGCATTCACCGCAATGTACTGGAGTGTAAAACTAAAAGCTGCTACCTCACAAACTGTCCTTATTCCCCGGATTTCCCTGACCCCATCAGATTCAAATTTGCCTTTTACTTTTACACACAATTTCCTGTTAGATTGGCCTTTGCAATGACAATTAATAAGGCACAGGGCCAAACTTTCAAAAAGATATGCCTGTATCTGCCAAAACCAGTTTTCAGTCACGGACAATTGTATGTTGCTCTCTCCAGAGTTCCAACTTTTCATTCACTCGCAGTCGTATCCTCAAACCCTTCCCATTTGGACAACTGTGTCTTTCAGGAAGTGTTCACCCATCAATAAATAATTATGCTACGCCACGGGTTGGCTAGTATGATATAACAGTAGAAAATCTAGTTTAGATAAGCATTGTGGTCTGTAGATAAACATCATGTTAAATCGCTATGGATATTTTGTCACTGCATGTTTGCATTTCCAATTTTATAGTAATATTAAATTCCTTTAGTTATTCATTTAGATGTGCAGTCAGTAGGTGGGTGTTGTGCAGCCTCATCTGTGCAACTACTAGTGTTGTTAGGCAGATTTGTTGATTCGGGTGTTTTGAGTCCTGAAATCCGCATCTCTTGTGGTTCTTCATTATCAGCTCTCTTAACGGCAGTCCTTTCGATGGAGTGTGACACATCGTTTACTTCGAATGCATACAGGGTGGTCCATATCTAATTATGCAGATCCAGATCGTCTGGATGACTTTGATTTATGCGGTGATCATTCCAGTTCGGTGCAAAGATGATTCTTCATGTCGTCAGTTTGCACACTTCTCGATGGTCCGGGAATTTTCGTGTGATTTTCTGTGTAATAAATTTAATAAGTGTGGGGGACGGCCGGCGCATCAGTTCGGCTGGGACATCCCTGAAAGAAAAGAATGGAGGAAGACAGTCTTTTCAGGGCACTGCATCCCCCGGGACGCTAGGTGGCAGCTCTCCTGGACAGCAACGGTTCCCCAAATTCCCTCAAAGCATCCTGGGACGTGGAGTCCATTTCCTCAGCCCTGTTGGGTGCCGCCGGGGGAGCTCACAAAGAACCTGGGGACTCCTACTGTTACGAAAACCCGGAAGTACTTCGGAGTCACAAGGATGGAAGCCCGCAGTACTTCCGGGCTACTTGAGGAAGGATGATGTGGCATTAAACCTGGGAGAAACACTTCCGGATTATGGACTATTTAAAGGACTGATGAAGACCCAGCAAGGAGAGTTGGGAGGTTGGATGACTAAGCAGCTGGGAGTGGAGGATTGATTAATCCATCCATTTTCCAACCCGCTGAATCCGAATACAGGGTCACGGGGGTCTGCCGGAGCCAATCCCAGCCAACACAGGGCACAAGACAGGAACCAATCCTGGGCAGGGTGCCAACCCACCGCAGGACACACACAAACACACCAAGCACATACTAGGGCCAATTTAGAATTGCCAATCCACCTAACCTGCATGTCTTTGGATTGTGGGAGGAAACCGGAGCGCCCGGAGGAAACCCACGCAGACACGGGAGAACATGCAAACTCCACGCAGGGAGAACCCGGAAGCTTAACCCAGGTCTCCTAACTGCGAGGCAGCAGCGCTACCACTGCGCCACCGTGCCGCCCGCGGATTGATTAATGTATTGATTATTGTTGTTATTATTATTAGTATTGGAGAATTGTGGAGTGTGTGCGGTACTTTGTTCACTTTATTTGAAGAAAAATAATTAAAGAATTCTTCTTGGTGCTTTTAAACGTATTTCCTGGATATCTGTGTGGTGGGTTTAACGGGGCAACAGCGCCTCTAGCATCCACATAAGTTATAGCGTAATGAAAATTGCCTAATTAGTTCTGGACCACCCTATATTTTGTTGTTTATATTTTCATGAATATTGCTGCTAATTCTTCCAAGCTTACATCGCCTCCTACACTATCGTCATAACACTGAACAACAGAGATCACACTCAGCGCCTGCAACAACGTATCGTTCACGTTTACCACTCGTCCATTGATGCTGTTGAATGCTGGTGGATAATCTGATGCTATAGAAAAGCTTTCTTTCCCTTGCCTCAGTTTCTATTTATTTTTAAAACATGCTATGTGCCCACTGCACACGCGACCCACGTTTCTTGATGCTGATCCTCCAATTAGCTATGAACCATCCAGTCTCACTGAGATTGCACAGGTGGTGAACCAGCTGAGGGTAGGGAAGGCTGCAGGGATCTGTGGTATCCAGGCTGGTGGTAAGGCTGTCCTCCTTGTATTGCAAGCAATCTTTGCTTCCATTTGGGAGACGGGCATCATCCCAGCTGACTGGAAAATGTAACTTGTTATCCCTATCTGAAATGGGAAGGGTGATTGCCTGGAATGTGGCAACTACAGGGGGATAACACTGCTCTCGGTGCTGGGTAAGGTCCTTGCTAGGGTCATCCTTAATAGGATCTGTGATCACTTGCTGACCTACCAGCAACTGCAGCAGTCTGGTTTTACCATCAACCGCATCCTGGCACTGAGGGTTCTCATGGAGTATGAACACAAATATTGGCAGAGTTTGTTTGCAGCCTTTGTGGATTTTCATAAAACGTTCAACTCAGTTGATCAAGGTGCCCTGTGGGGCATCCTGAGACTTTGTGGGATCCCTCCAAAGTGGCTGAATCTTATTGCCAGCCTATACACTGGTATTATGACTGCTGTGCAGAGTGGAGACAGAAACTTTGTGTTTTTCCCAATTGATTCAGGGGTTCATCAGGGGTGTGTTCTGTTCCTATCCTGTTGAATGTTTTCATGGGCTGGGTGTTGGGCAGGGTCGTGGAGTCCAGTGTCTGTGGGGCATCTGATGGTGAAGAAAGATTCACTGATCTTGATTTTGCCAACGATGCTGTGATCTTCATGGAGTCAATGGAGGGTCTGATTGGGGCTCTGGAGAGACTGAGTGAGGGGTCTGAGTGTCTGGGCTTGTGAAGGTCCTGATAAAATCCAAGAGGCAGGCCTTTAATGACCTCTTGGGCACGGCCATCAGCAGTGTGTCTGTCTGCGAAGAGAGTGTCAGCCTCGTCATTGAGATGTTTACTGACTTCAGTAGTGACATTCATGTGACTCTGGTTACTCTTCCTATGAAGTCAGTAGACGGATTTGGAGAGCATGGGGGGGTCATGAGGTCGCTGGAAAGGGGTGTGTGTCGCTCCTGATGTCTATGCAAAAGGACGAAGGTCCAAGTCTTTAGAGTCCTGGGGCCTCATGTATAAACGGTGCGTACGCACAGAAATGTTGCGTAAGAACTTTTTCATGTTCAAATCGCGATGTATAAAACCTACACTTGGCGTAAAGCCACGCACTTTTCCACGGTACCTCATACCTTGTCGTACGCAAGTTCTCTGCTCGGTTTTGCAGGCTGGCAGCACCCATCATCAAAGCAGTGCTACAGTTCCAGTGTGGTTACACCTTATTTTCCTGACGCAGCTTTATAAATACACTGAAACTAACCACATATTGTTTATTAGTGTAAAGCATCTGATTGTAATTAACTTGTAACAATATATAGCGTTGTTACTCTCACTGCACCATCTTCTTCTTCTTCTTCTTCTTCTTTCAGCTGTTAGGAGTTGCCACAGCGGATCATCTTTTTCCATATTACTCTCACTGCACCACTCGGAGTATTTATATCACTGAGTGTGAATCACAGCAGCAGCTGATCGGAAAGAGAATTATCGGTATACAGCTTCAAGGACACGCTGTCTCAGCCACTGCAAAACGTTTTAAAGCCTTTCCTGTACGGACCTCGCGGTTCAGAAACAGTTTAATCCCAAGAACTTTAAATGCACTCAATCAAGTGCTCCTTGTGGAACTGTCTGGACTTATAAGTACAATCACCTCACTGTAAACTTGCACTACAGTAATAATATCGCACATCCTGAGTCACTTTATAAAGCGCGTATTTACATATGATGACGATATCATTTTTAAGATGAAATGCAGCAAAATATGTTTATTATATTATACAGATAAAACTTGAACTTCATTAAAATAATCTATATACTTCAATGGGACTGTCGAGAAGGATAGAATAATGAAACATGTACTAACAACACAGCTAAAAACGCAGCGACAAATTTTGGCAAAAGTTAAATGCTTGTGTCATGAGCACGAGGCGGCTATGCAGTGTCCGCAACGGACGTGGCATAAGCCACTTTACATGACATTGGCGGGCTTAAGGAGCCACCGATTCTTCCTCTGCCCAGTGCCACCACAAGCCTAGAGCCGCCCCTGAGTACTGCTGCAATAAATGATTTCATCAAGTGCACACAATCACACCGTGTTCCTATGTTTAATAACGTGCTTTAACTCCTAACATCATGAAAATGATATCACGTATACATCTCAGTATTTTAGTTATTCAGAGAGCTGTAATATCACGAATGTCATGGACTCTGTGCCCAGTTGGAGGATGAGAGCCAGTTTAAGAAGCAAGTAGTGATTCACACACACAGAGCACATACGAGTAGAAGATCAAATACAAAACAAAGCATTTAACGTGCTACTTTGATTACAATGTGATTTGAGAAACTGGTTAATTAAATGATTTTAAGATGAAGTTTATGATGTTCTACTTTAATGACAAAACAAACTACGTGATTAAAGTGGAAATGTCGACATTGAAGTTGACATTTCGTGCTTTTTCCCCACCGTGTGCCTTTTTCTCTGTACCCTAATAAGTTTTCATATGACACTCAGACAGTGGCTTACAACTCTTCTTTTCACGGCGACTTTGATATGTGACTTCTTTTTTATTTCCGGCACTGTGCGATTTTGTGAACGTGAGCTTTCAAGTTTCTCCAACACGCTATGTCACTCGATCAACTTCCTTTTGTTGATTATACCACGGTTTATTTGAACAAATAGTATGTTTTTCCTTTGCCTCCACTTGGTATTCGCTGAAATTCTTATATTTCCCCCGTGCTTTTCCCATTGTCTTTTCACAGAAGGCTGCGCTTAAGGGCGATTTATATTGATTTGCATATTCAAATAGGCGTAATTCTGGGAGGAGTTGGGGCGTTACATAATGCGCGTGGACGAGCGTTAGTTTTCACGCTGATCGGGATTTATGTAACGGAAGAATGTGGAAGTTGGAGTACGCACAGATTCCTGCATCTGGATTTTTCTGTGCGTAAACACATTTCGGCTTTTGTGCTTACGCCATGTTATAGTGCGAGTTCTATGCACGGCGTTATACATGAGGCCACTGGTGCTTCCTGTCTTGCTATTTGGTTGCGAGACATGGACGCTATCCAGTGACCTGAGACAAAGTCTGGACTCCTTCAATTCTGTGTCTCTTTGGAGAATCCTTGGGTACCGTTGGTTTGACTTTGTGTTGCTCATGGAGTCCCGAATGAGGTACATGATCTGCATTGTGAGGGAGCGTCAGTTACAGCTAGGGTTGCCACCCGTCCTTTAAAATACGAAATCGTCCCGTATTTGAGAATGAAATTGCACTTGGCCCCCAAGGGATGTGGCCCCCGCTGCAGTATGCGTCCCTTATTTTTTTGTATTAAAAGTGGTACCCCTAGTTACAGCCCTACCGCCATGTGGCGTGTTTCCCCGAGGGTGATATGGCTTGTAAGATCCTCATTTTTGGGGACCCGAGTGGCCGGACCAGGCCAAGGGGTCGCCCACGTAACACCTGGCTGCAGCAGATAGAAGGTCATTTCCGGAGAGTGGGACTGGACCTCGTGTCTGCCTGAGGGGTTGCAAACTGGGATCCTGAGTTGTTTTGCCGTGTAGTGGGTGCAGCAACGTGCTGTACCAGTGCAAGCTCACCAACTTGACTTGCTCTTTTGGTCTTGGCATGGTGAGAACACACACAATAAGTTCGCGTCAGACATGATCCTCTCTAATGAGGTTCTAATCATTGCCAGCTGATTTTGAGTTATTTGTAGGCTTTGATAAATGGGTGGGACTGGACCGCGTGTCTGCCTGGGGAGGCTGCCAATCAGGATCCCAAGTTGTTTCGTCGTGTGGTGGGTGCGGCAATGCGCTGTGCCAGTGCATGCTCCCCAACCTGACCTGCCTGCTAAGTGAATACATATAAATGTGCCTCGTCTTTGTTTCTCTCTATTTCTGCATTTATAAAAGAGCAGTGGTGCAAGTTTTAAATTCATTATGAAGTTTAGAAGACGTCCACCAGGCCTGACATTGGAAACCACTGGTGGGCCACCCAGTTTATATGCAGCCTCTACACCACAGTGCCTGTAAGCATCTGATCTTAAGTTGTCATTGCCAAAGTGAATAGCAGGCTGGTACAACTGCAAAATGTTGGGGTGTCACCTCAGCAGTCGCCATTTACTTGCAGGAAATTACACAAAAGTCAATGTACGATGGCATTCAGCAAATTTATAACAAAACACATTTGACTTTTAGCAATTGGGTGGGCTCGATTCCATCCATCCATTATCCAACCCGCTATATCCTAAATACACTCTGAGGAGAGGCAAGACACATGACAGCCTGCATGGAGTTTGCTAAAAGACACCTGAAGGACTCTGAGATGGACTCTGAGATGGTGAGAAATAAGATTCTCTGGTCTGATGAGACCAAGATAGAACTTTTTGGCCTTAATTCTAAGCAATATGTGTGGAGACAACCAGGCACTGCTCATCACTTGTCCAATACAGTCCCCACAGTGAAGCATGGCGGTGGCAGCATCATGCTGTCGGGGTGTTTTTCAGCTGCAGGGACAGGACGACTGGTTGCAATCGAGGGAAAGATGAATGTGGCCAAGTACAGGGATATCCTGGACAAAAACCTTCTCCAGAGTGCTAAGGACCTCAGACTGGGCCAAAGTTTTACCTTCCAACAAGACAATGACCCTAAGCACACAGCTAACATAACGAAGGAGTGGCTTCACAACAACTCTGTGACTGTTCTTGAATGGCCCAGCCAGAGCCCTGACTTAAACCCAATGGAGCATCTCTGGAGAGACCTAAAAATGGCTGTCCACCAACGTTTACCATCCAACCTGACAGAACTGGAGAGGATCTGCAAGGAGGAATGGCAGAGGATCCCCAAATCCAGGTGTGAAAAACTTGTTGCATCTTTCCCAAGAAGACTCCTGGCTGTATGAGCTCAAAAGGGGGCTTCTACTAAATACTGAGCAAAGGGTCTGAATACTTAGGACCAGGTGAGATTTCAGTTTTTCTTTTTTAATAAATCTGCAACAATTTCAAAAATTATTTTTTTTTGTCTGTCAATATGGGGTGCTGTGTGTACATTAATGAGGGAACAAATTCATTTAAATGATTTTAGCAAATGGCTGCAATATAACAAAGAGTGAAAAATTGAAGGGGGTCTGAATACTTTCCGTACCCACTGTATAGGGTCATTGGGGTCTGCTGGAGCCTATCCCAGCCAACACAGGGCGCAAGGCAGGAAACAAACCCCGGGCAGGGCACACACACCCACACACCAAGCACACACTAGGGACAATTTAGGATCACCAATGCACCTAACCTGCATGTCTTTGGACTGTGGGAGGAAACCCACGCAGACACGGGGATGGGCTAGATTAAAAGTTCCAAATAAAATCTCTCTGTGAGGGTTGTGGAGATCCTCTCCTTTGATCAATAAGCCATAAGTGACGCCTCCCTCTGGGTGGTCTCATTTTTAAAAGCTCTGAAACCAGAAGGGGTGGAGTTAGTTGCCCTTACTGGGTGGTCTTTCTTGCTGTGGAGCAAAAAAAAAAATGGCAAGGTAGTTAGCAGCAGTGCCCCCTCTCAGCTTGGCATCACATACCATTGAAGAACTCAGAAGGTGACCCTCTGACGCGCATCCGTGTGTGCGCCGCTGTGTACACCTGCTATGTGTTTCTATGTCTGACTTTGGCGTGCATATCAGCATTCAGTGTACAGCCTCAGGTGAGCAGAACGTTCAGATTGGGCTACACGGTCGTCCACACGGTTCTCCTTGAATTAAGGAAAAAGAAACGTCTGACATTTGCTGTGTGAGGGCAACACATATGAACAATAAATCAGATAAGGAGAATCAAAGAAGGATTGCATTCATTTCTGGATTGGCAGACGTACGTAGACACACATCTGACCCAAAGCTTTTAACAAGATGCGCAGCACAAGGTCACATCTTCAGGAGCGCGCAGATCACAGCTCGGAGGCAAATAAGACAGAACTTTTGTTTTAGTAGGCTGCCCATCAAGTAAGCATAATTACAATCAGAATTCTTCTTGCATTCCGAAATTCCTGAAGGCAATCAGCTCCACTCAAATTAGTAACTCAGATAAATCACCATTAATTAGCTAATAAAAGCCAGCAGGTGGTTTGGAGCCCTGAGACATTCCCTGGTTATTTAAATTATGTATATTACACCTCAGAAGCGAGAGAGTAAATGAAAGGGGAACAACAGACATAAGTCTGTGAAAAACCCTGTGTAGGGATAACGCTCAACGAAAATCCCGCCGATCCCACCCAAAGGAATACAAGCAGCTTTGACCCTTGCTCACATCATATAATACATGAAGGTTCGGCAGCAGCGTTTGTTTAAACAGCCATTATGCATACAACAGCACACAAAGTTTACGCTGGCAACGAGACTGCTTGAATGTGTTTATTCTAGAAAGGAAAAATTAGCCAATAATTACAGCTGGGATGGTGGGCTTTGACTGAAAAAATGTTTTGTTTTTTTTTGTTTCATTTCATGCAAGGTGACAAAATGATGCCTTAATTAGAGAATTAAGCAGCAACGTTGAAGCCGGAAGCTCGTATTCAAATTGCCGTATGGAAATTTCAAGTTGGGAGGGGGGGGAATAAAAACTGAATATTCCAATTAAATTCCACAAATTGGAGGCCCAGGAGTTCTCATAATTAGAGGATGGCGCTTTTATTTGCTGGTTTTGTGAGAAAGACGACAATTGGCTCAAAAGCCCTTATGGTGGGCCAGAAAGTATTCAGACCTCTTTACTCTCTGCACAGATTTTATTTTTTGCCTATTAATTTATTTTATTTTATTATATTTTTATTATTTTATTGCAATCCATATAAATCAATCAAGTTTTTACAAAAAGAAAAATTGAATTAAGGACAAATTGATCCCCACCCCTGAGAGAGAGAGCAAGGCAAACGGTGTGAAATTTAAGGCTTGTAAACATACCTAAGTTAATAAATTCTCTGCGCTTTATGAGCTTATTTTAAAATATTACTGATTAGATCCTGCCATATTTTGAAAAAAGTCTGTATGGATCCTCTAACTGAGTATTTGATTTTTTCCAATTTCAGATAGTATAAAACATCGGTTTCCCACTGACTTGAAAGGCCTATTAATTTAAACTCCATCATTGTGATGTTCAACTTACCCAGAGCTGGCATATTCCCCTTGAACCCGGGATGTCAATAGGCATAAAGCTGAGGATGGACAGAATAATGAGGACACATAACAGCAGTGGTAGGTGCAAATGTGCTTTCTTGTCACATCCATCCATCCATCCCATTCCGCATATCCAAGGACGGGCAGCAGCTTGAGCAGAGATGCCCAGACTTCCCTCTCCCCGGCCACTTCTTCCAGCTCTTCCGGGGGAATCCTGAGGCATTTCCAGGCCAGCCGGCAGACATAGTCCCTCCAGCGTGTCCTGGGTCTTCCCCGGGGCCTCCTTCCGGTTGGACGTGCCCGGAACACCTCACCAGGGAGGCGTCCAGGAGGCATCCTGATCAGATGCCCGAGCCACCTCATCTGACTCCTCTCGACGCGGAGGAGCAGCGGCTCTACTCTGAGCTCCTCCCGGATGACTGAGCTCCTCAGCTTATCTTTAAGGGAAAGCCCAGACACCCTGCGGAGGAAACTTATTTCAGCCGCTTGTATTCGCGATCTCGTTCTTTCGGTCACTACCCATAGCTCATGACCATAGGTGAGGGTAGGAGTGTAGATCGACGGTAAATTGAGAGCTTTGCCATACGGCTCAGGTCCTTTTTCACCACGACAGACCGATGCAGAGCCCGCATCACTGTGGACGCCGCACCGATCCGCCTATCGATCTCCCGCTTCATTCTTCCCTCACTCGTGAACAAGACCCCGAGATACTTGAACTCCTCCACTTGGGGCAGGATCTCGCTCCCAACCCTGAGAGGGCACTCCACCCTTTTCCGGCTGAAGACCATGGTCTCAGATTTGGAGGTGCTGATTCCCATCCCTGCAAACCGTTCCAGAGAGAGCTGAAGATCATGGCCTGATGAAGTAAACATGACAACATCATCTGCAAAAAGCAGTGACCCATTCCTGAGCCCACCAAACCGGACCCCCTCAACACCCTGGCTGTGCCTAGAAATTCTGTCCATAAAAGTTATGAACAGAATCGGTGACAAAGGGCAGCCCTGGCAGAGTCCAACTCCCACCAGAAAGGGTTCGACTTACTGCCGGCAATGCAGACCAAGCTCTGACACCGGTTGTACAGGGACCAAACAAGCCTTATCATGGGGTCCGGTACCCCATTCTCTCAGAGCACCCCTCACAGGATTCCCAGAGGGACACGCTTGAACGCCTTTTCCAAGTCCACAAAACATATGTAGACTGGCTGGGCAAACTCCCATGCACCCTCCAGGACCTTGCTATGGGTGTAGAGCTGGTCCACTGTTCCACAACCAGGAGGAAAACCACACTGTTCCTCCTGAATCCAAGGTTCAACTATCTGATGGACCCTCCTCTCCAGGACCCCTGAATAGACTTTTCCAGGGAGGCTGAGCAGTGTTATCCCTCTGCAGTTGGAACACACCCTCCAGTCCCCATTCTTAAAGAGGGGGACCACCACCCCGGTCTGGAAATCCAGAGACACTGTCCCCGATGCCCATGCAATGTTGCAGAGACGTGTCAGCCAAGACAGTCCTACAACATCTAGAGCCTTGAGGAACTCCGGGCGTATCTCATCCATGCCCGGGGCCCTGCCACCAAGGAGTTTTTTGACCACTTCGGCGACCCAGAGATGGGGGAGCCCACCTTAGAGTCCCCTGGCTCTGCTTCCTCATTGGAAGGTATGTTAGTGGGATTGAGGAGGTCTTCGAAGTACTCCCCCCACCGACCCACAACATCCCAAACTGAGGTCAGCAGCGCACTATCCCCACCATATACGGTGTTGACACTGCACTGCTTCCCCCTCCTGAGATGCCGAATGGTGGACCAGAATCTCCTCGAAGCCGTCCGAAACTCGTTCTCCATGGCCTCCCCAAACTCCTCCCATGCCCAAGTTTATGCCTCAGCAACCACCGAAGCCGCATTCCGCTTGGCCTGTCGGTACCTATTAGCTGCCTCCAGTGTCCCACAGGACAAAAGTCCCATAGGGCTCCTTCTTCAGCTTGACGGCATCCCTCACCGCCGGTGTGCACCAACGGGTTTGGGGATTGCCGCCATGACAGGCACCGACCACCTTACGGCCACAGCTCCGGTCAGCCACCTCAACAATAGAGGCATGGAACAAAGCACGTTCGGACTCAGTGTCCCCCACCTCCCTCTGGACGTGGTCGAAGTTATGCCGGAGGTGGGAGTTGAAGCTACTTCTGACAGGGGACTCTGCCAGACGTTCCCAGCAGACCCTCACAACACGTTTGGGCCTACAAGGCCTGACCAGCATTCTCCCCCACCATCGAAGCCAACTCCAGGTGGTGATCAGTTGACAGCTCCGCCCCTCTCTTCACCCGAGTGTCCAAGACATATGGCCGCAAGACCGACGACACAACCACAAAGTCGATCATCGACCTGAGGCCTAGGGTGTCCTGGTGCCAAGTGCACATATGAACACCCCTATGCTTGAATATGGTGTTCATTATGAACAATCCATGACGAGTACAGAAGTCCAATAACAAAACACCGCTCGGGTTTAGATCGGGTGGGCCATTCCTTCCAGTCACACCCTTCCAGGTCTCACTGTCATTGCCCACATGAGCATTGAAGTCTCCCAGCAAAACGAGGGAGTCCCCAGAAGGTATGCCCTCTAGCACCCCCTCCAGGGACTCCAAAAAGGGTGGATACTCCAAACTGCTGTTCGGAGCATACGCACAAACAACAGTTAGGACCCGTCCCCCCACCTGAAGGCGGAGGGAGGCCACCCTCTGGTCTACTGGGGTAAACTCCAATGAACAGGCTGCAAGTCGGGGGGCAATAAGTATGCCCACACCTGCTCGGCGCCTCTCACCGGGGGCAACTCCAGAGTGGTAGAGAGTCCAGCCCGTCTCAAGGAGATTGGTTCCAGAGTCCAAGCTGTGCGTCGAGGTGAGCCCAACTATATCCAGAGGGTGCCCTGGTGACCCGCGTCCGGGCAAGAGAAAACGCCGTCCAAAGTTTTTAGTCTTCATGGGAGGTTTACTGAACCGCTCTTTGTCTCATCCCTCACCTAGGACCAGTTTTCCTTGGGTGACCCTACCAGGGGCATAAAGCCCCAGACAACAGAGCTCCTAGGATCATTGGGACACGCAAACCCCTCCACCACGATAAGGTGGCGGTTCGAGGAAGGGATTCTTGTTACATGTTTTAATTAATTCCATCCATCCATTATCCAACCTGCTATATCTTAACACAGGGTCACGGGGGTCTGCTGCAGCCAATCCCAGCCAACACAGGGCGCAAGGCAGGAATCAAACCACAGGCAGGGCACACACATCCACACAAACACCAGGGTCAATTTAGGACCACCAATCCACCTAACCTGCATGTCTTTGGATTGTGGGAGGAAACCCACGCAGACACGGGGAGAACATGCAAACTCCACGCAGGGAGGACCCGGGAAGCGAACCCAGGTCTCCTAACTAGCCCACTGTGCCACAGTGCCACCCGTTTTTATTAATTCGGTGCCCAAAATTAAAAGAACAGCGCAGTCATTCAATCTTCCTATATAATACGCTAATGTGGCTGTCCGTTTTTCCAGGATTTTAAATCACCTGTAGCTCGCAAACCACTTGACCGATTGACCTAAAATTTGGTACACATATACTAAGTGACATTTACTATCCGCTTTCGGGGTGAAAATTGACCTCCAAGGTTATTCCTCTTTTTATTTTTATACATGTGTACATGCTGTTCTCATCCCTTCCCCATCACTACCCCTACCTCTTCATATCTTAAATCATTCTTGAGGCATATTAAAGACTTAAGTGCCAGCTTATATGAAAAATTAAAGAAAACGTACTAAGTAATTGCAACACAAACACCAACTTAATCAGTTTAAACGTGAAAAGATGCCGACGAAAGAAGAGAAGAAGCGGGCCGCTAGGGTGGAGAAACGAAGAGCTGCTCAGAAAGCAGCATGGGCACCAACCTCTGAGGAAACGAAATGCTAAACGTACAGAGAAAGAGGATGAAAACTATGAATGCTCAAGTCAAGTGTATTCACTGAACGTTATCGTTATAGCAGTGCGCTGTTACTGGTAAATAAATCTTCTTCTTCTTCTTCTTCTCCTTTCTGCTGCTTCCTTTAGGGGTTCCCACAGCAGATCATCTTCTTCCATATCTTTCTGTCCAAGTCATCCTGTTCTGTCACACCCACCACCTGCATGTCTTCCCACACCACATCCATAAACCTTCCTCTTCTCCTCTTACCTAGTAGCTCTATCCTTAATACCCTTCTCTCATTATGCTCAGCATCTCTCCTCTGCACGTGTCCAAACCAACACAATCTCGCCTTGAGAACTTGAGCTGACCCTCTAATGTACTCATTTCTAACCCTGTCCATCCTCGTCACACTTCTGTCTCCTGCTTACTGGTCAGTGCCACCATCTCCAGCCCATATAACACAGCTGGTCTCACAACCGTCCTGTAGACCTTCCCTTTCACTCTTTCTGATACCCGTCTGTCACAAATCACTCCTGACACTCTTCTCCACCCACTCCACCCTGCCTGTACTCTCTTCTTCACTTCTCTTCCATAATCCCAATTACTCTGTACTGTTGATCCCAAGTATTTAAACTCCTCCACCTTCACCAACTCTACTCTTTACATCCTCACCATTCTACTGACCACCCTCTCTTTCACACACATGTATTCTGTCTTGTTCCTAATGACCTTCATTCCTCTCCTCTCATATCTCCACCTCTCCAGGGTCTCCTCGACCTGCTCCCTACTCTCACTACAGATCACAATGTCATCAGCAAACATCACAGTCCATGAGGACTCCTGTCTAATCTCGTCTGTCAACCTGTCCATCACCATTGCAAATAAATACTGGTAAATAAATAAATAATCCCAATAAATTTGTGGAGGTTACTTCAATAAGTAATTAAATGATCCATGCAATTAAAAATGAAGACTGAACAGTTAGAATCAACATGTAAAAAAAAAATCTCAAGCCACAGTGCACCCCTCTAAAACCGACATCCCTCGTGCTCACTCTGTATGGTCTGCTCAGCGAGGCGAGACCTCCTCCAGCAAATGCAGTCAACCTTCTTCACTAACTTGTGTCCCAGTTGCCATCTCTAGGTGCCCAAGATGAACCTGCGATCACAGCTCCCTTCTCCCATCGCCATACATTTGGTGTTCTGGGGGAATTTCCCATTGAGGCTAGTCATTCCTACCCCATGGGCACTGTCCACTCACTTCTCCCGGGACCACTTCCTGACCACTTGCCTCCTCACTACGACACCAGTCTTGCCACAATCCTGCCTTTTTTCTTTCTTTCAAACTTCAGTCCTTTTTCTCATTCTTCCTGCTTTTTTTTTTCCTCTGATCTCATTCTCCTGGCTTCCTTGGTGCGCCTGTGGGCGCGACATACTTTTTACTATCTGCAGAGTGCCAATGTGAACCTAATCAAGCAATCAGCTCACCTCCACCAAACACCCCTTGGCTGCCCGACTCTATAACCACGGAGCACACCCACCCAGAGTCTTTATTTAAAACAGCTGCACACGGCCACAGACCCCTAATACGCATCACCACAGCCACCCATAATGACAACGGGAAAACATATTTTCAGAAGGTTTGCCAATTTATTAATACAGTAGTCAAATAATTAAAATCTCTCATTCCTAGAAATATTCAGACTCTTTGCTGTGCCACTCCACATTGTGGTTCACTGGCTCCCATTTGCTTTAATTCTCCATTTCAGATGTTGATTGGACTCCACTTGTGGCAAACTGATTGGACATCATTTAGAAAGACACACCCCCCCCATGGGCGGAGTTTGACATTTAAGTTTGGGAGGAGCAAGATGACCCTTACAAAATAACTGTATGTATTGCTACGTATTTACATCCCATGTCAAATATAAATATAAATTTGCAATAATGTCAGTCAGTCAGTCATCTTCCAACCTGCTATATCCCAACACAGGGTCACGGGGGTCTGCTAGAGCCAATCCCAGGGCACAAGGCAGGAGCAAACCCCGGGTAGGGTGCCAGCCCACCGTAGGGCAAACACACACACACACACACCAGGGACAATTTAGGATTGCCAGTGCACCTAACCTGCATACCTTTAGAAGGAAACCCATGCAGACACGGGGAGAACATGTAAACTCCACGCAGGGAGGACCCGGAAAGCAAACCCAGGTCTCCTTACTGAGAGGCAGCAGTGATACCCACTGCGCCATCATGCCGCCTTGCAATAATGTCTCATATTAAAACTTTTAAAACTTCAAAAGCACAAAATTGTACTGGGAAAGTGGGAAAGGTAATAGCCAATTTGTTGCCCTCATTAATGTCCCCCAGGCCACTTGAGCACACTGGGGGTTAGATTCACAGCGGTGGTCGGTGGGGAGAGACCGTCTGACACTCCTCAGTCACACTCTGCGTTATGAGAGATCAGCAGGGAGACCTGGTGCCACTAGGGGGAGCTCCTCAGGGGTACCTGCAGACTTTTGAGTGACTTTCCTGAACATTTGATATTTAGAAGGCCCTTGCAATCAGTATTATTATATTTCAACCAGGGTTCTTCCTCTGGCTAGAGTTCTAAAATCTTATTTTATTTATTTATTTGGCTGACACGGTGACTTAAAACTTTTCATAGACACAATGGGTTACCTTTTTTTTTTGTTTTTCCAATTGGAGCCCAGACAGGCAAAGTTAAGGTTGACTTTTGAGTCTTTAATTTATGTTAATGTTAATTTTGCTAATGCTCTGCTTTGTTCTCAGTATTTGTGTTTGTATGTCTCAGCCAGGCTGGGGTTCAAATTCCTGTTTTATGTTTGTTTTGTTCAATTTGGGATATTTGCTTAACGTTGATCATGCCAGTGGATTATTCTTTGTGCCTTGCGGTGAGCTGGCGCCCTGCACAGGGTTTGTTTCCTGCCTTGCGCCCTGTGTTGGCTGGGATTGGCTCCAGCAGACCCCCGTGACCCTGTAGTTAGGATATAGCGGGTTGGATAATGGATGGATGGATGGAGTATTCTTTGTTTTTAATTTTGTTTCTATATGCAAACAGCCTGTGTTATGTCCCTCTGTGTTTTGTGGGTGGTTCCCCAAGAGGCGGGGCCACCTGTCAATCACTGCCAGGAACTGCCCTCTGCCTTATAAATCCAGAGGGTCTCCTTCTGTTTCTGGCAGTTTATTTTGAACATGATTGGAAGTGTGTGGTATAGCAGGTCCACAGCTCATGTCAAAGGGCCATTTTTAAAATAAATAATCACCGCACTCGCGGTTTAGCGAGGGGGCGTGGTGATGTGTGGCTGAAGTGGTTCCTGGGGTGATTTGTGGTGCGGGCAGGCGAGTCTCACTTAAGTGCACAGGTGAGGAGTCGTCCGCATCCGTAATTGTTCTCGGGAGCCGCTGATTGCTACAGTTGAATCACGTCCCTGTCATAAATAGAAGCGCGAGGCGGCTAAGAAGAGGACAGACGGAGGCTGCAGGAAGCAATGTGGAGAGCGAGCTGTTGTGTGAGCGAGCGAGTGAAGGCTCGCAGGCAGGCAGCTGGACAGTTGAGCCCTAGCAGGGGTGTTTGGCTAACACCTAGGGCAGTTGGCAGTGGTCGCTCCCGCTGAGCATTTTATGAAGGAATGGGAGAGACAGGCAGTAGGACGGCTGGTTGCGTAAGGCCGAGAAGGCAGTGGACGGTAACCTTCAATAAGGGCGCGTAAATAGGCGAGCTTCAAAAGGGCGACCTCAATTGGGCGCAGAAAATAAAGGCAAACGCAACAAAATTATTACAGAAAATGTATTAGATAAAGGCAATGATTGAACGTATAAAAAGGCGAAAGCAAGAATATTAAAACATCCAATTAATTAATGCATGAACTTCTAATGAACTATTTCTGACAGCGAAACGAACATTTTCCAATCCTATATTCAGGGCATTTCCAGATGTGTTTCCCGTTGATAGTTTTCTCCTTTCTGAATGTGTAGCCTTCGACTACGAGTAGATCTGCACCTTTGTTGCTCTTCACGTATTCCAGAGCCATTTGAACTAAATTATCTATGAACGCCTTTATTCGTCGCGCTCAATTGAGGTCACCCTTTTGAAGCTCGCCTTTTTGTGTGCGCCCTTATTGAATAGAACCGCAGTGCGAGTCGGGAAGGCTTGGACGTGAGCGTCCTGGCCGTTGGGTGAAAAGCCAAGTCTCGGTCTGGAGAGCACAACCGAAGCCAGGGATCGGGAAGCCTCCAGACCAGTTGAGTAGTGAGAAGGCCAGCTGCAGGAAGGGCGACTCCCCTGTTGAGAAGCCCGATGGGAGAAGCAGGGGAGCCGCCAGGTAAAAGACACCAGGCTTTGGATTTTTAAAGGGACTGCTTCCAGCGTTATTTTAACCTGTTTTAAAAGATTTCATTTTTCTATTTATTGAATTTTTAACCTCCACTTCACTTCTGTTTTAATGGATTATTTATTTAAAGATTTGATGCACTGCACTTTTATTTCAACACTTGTTTTGTTGTTGTGTTAATAAAAGCACTTGGCACTTTTACACCATCCCCTTGCTCCATTGTAGTGCCTCACTGCCGTGCACATCGGTAACATTAACATTACCGTTCAAAGGCTCCCGGATGGACGATGGGAGCATGCAGCGAACCCGCATCGTCACAAAGTGGTGAGGTTACTCGTGTCTTGCTGTACTTATTGTGATTACGTTTCCTTTTTACTTCTTGCTTTGTTGATGACTTTGCCTTTAGATTATCTTAAAAATTCTGAACTTTTGTGAACAAGCCCTTCTTGAATTTAAATATTTTTACTTCCCCAAAGGCAAAAAACAATCGTTAAAATAAAAAAATAAAAAAAACTCTTAACACACACACACACACACACACACACACACAGAGTAGCTGGACATTAGGACTCGCTTTCTTTCAGGCAGTTGCGACAGGAGATGCAGCATATTTCATTACCTTAACATGTCATACCATGTTACTCTGACCTTTGGCTCAATCTTCTTGACGCTCGTGTCCCTCAGGTTCAGAACGGTACAGTTCAGGCGCCTGACAAAGTCATACAAAGCCCCCATCATACATGGCAGCCGTGCTTTCTCCTTTTTTTCAAAAATCCTTCTCATGAATGCTGTCATTAACAGTAAGGCACCATGTATCACTGCCGAGATCTAAACCAGACAGTGAAAGCCATTTCATTTTTAATTAGAGAAAACATACTGCATGTTATGATGGATATAGACGCCAACCTATATTATGACAAATGGATTCACTAAATGGCTATAAATTACAGTTATTCACATTGGAGAAAATAAGATTATAAAAAATGGGTTGATGTGCATTGGACATCACAGCCAAACTTCGTCACTCTCTATTTTCACATTAAGAAACCTGTGCTCAAACGTCTTCTGTTTCTGGCCCATCTGTGTTTCTTGTCGTGTTTTAGATTTTTCTTTGCCTCCTTTCTATTTTGTTTTGTGGTGGACGTCTAATTAATCTCCAGCCCTCAAGTGATCCAGTCGTTAGGGCTGCAGCACCCGTGGGCTGTTCACAGTATCGACACTTGCTGCCGTAGCCACTTTGCTGTGCCATTCATTCTTTACTTCTTTAAGTTCAACTGCTGGCTTTTGGAGTTTCTCTTTCTCTTTCATCAGTTTTAGTTGTTGGACTTTTCTTGTTTTTGGATTCACTAGGAGGCTCCGCTTGCCCACCTCCAGGTTTGGTTTACCGGATGTACAATTTAAAGAGATTGTTATTTACATGGGAATTGTTACATATTCATCTTTTTCACTTTTACTTTAAAACTTTAATAAAATATATTTTTTGGAATTAACTTTTCTTCAAGATCGCATTGAATTTTTGATTCGGTGTTTGGACTTACATTGTGACAACGTGACGTATAACTGCCTGTGAGTGAATATCGTTTCTTTCTCACTAATAAATGAAACGACTTTCTCAAATGTTTGTCCGTGCTCTTTTTTCTTTAATTTGTTGTTGACGTGTCTTCTACAATGTATTAAATTTTTGTCCTGATAAAATTTCTAAGAGCTGACAGCGCAGGAAGTGTGTCTGACAAAAGCATTCACATGACTGAGGTTAGATGACCGTGACTTGAAAGAATCTCATGTTAAAAGTCTCCACCGCGCCAACGTTTTTGGAATCTTTTAATTCTCGCTGGCAACACGAATTAGACGATCTACAAGTCGCCGACTTAAAGTTTAAATCCGAACAATATATTCGATCTCTTTTCGCTGTTCCGTTATGTCACCAAGTAATAATTTCTGTTTGTTTGCGCTAATTCGATCTTTCCTATTCTTTTGTTGAGACTATGGAATTTTCGTACTTCCGTTATCTCTAACCTGCTCTGCATGTGTACCGCACCAACATTTTTGAATTCTTTACGACGTTCTGCCTTGTCATCTACTCCTTGTCCTTTATTTCCAGCTCTGGGCATGGTTAAATCTCCTTCTCGCGGGACATATTATGCTGCTCGTGTTGTAAAGAGGGGTGAGGGCTGAATGGTTGGATCAGCTGCTGTTTTGCTGCTGCTGCTGGTGAGCTGCGTGTTCTGCTTGTCACACTGCGCGTCGATCATTTAAAAGCCTGAACAACAGCTGTCCTTATGTCTCGCGGGATGTCTAAGTGTCTTCAGAGAAGATCACGTCTCGTCTCCCTAGTCTCCCTCCCAAGATTTTTTTTTATACTAGAGCAATTTCATACAATGCAGAGTTTTGATTTTTGGGTTATGGACTTTGCGTATGATTCATTTTCTTACATTTTTGCTAATTGATGTTAGTACTTTTGCTCTTTTGTTTTATTTTGGATTTTCTTCAGTCTTTGGATTATTGAGTTTTGTAGTTTGAATTTTACATTATGAATGTCATAATTTAACATCAGTTGTTCTGCTGAATGTTAGCTTTTATTAAGAACAATTCATTTTATGGCATTTTAAACTACCGTATATATTCGCAGATAAGTCAGGACTTGATTTTACCGTATAATTTCTGGTATTTTATAATGTCAGTCGTATAAGTCGAATGCGGAAAACTCACACTATTGCTCCTTCATAAACAATTAGAGCCTGAAATGTAAAGGCCAATCTTATAAAGTTAATGCTTTAAGTTAAACTCATATTAGTGTTTGCTTAAATTGAATAGAATATAATTTTCCTTCATACAGTAGCTATAGATTATGGTATAACATTTTACCCCCTGTAAGTTAACATGAGATAGAACCATGAGACTGGAATAGCTTCTAGTTTTTTAGAATTAATATTCAATGTGGGATGACTGCGTCAAAGGTTTTTTGAAAGTTGAAATAAATCATGTCCTATCCTTTCTTTTTGGCAACTACTGTATATACTCGCGGATAAGTTCTCCCACGGATAAGTCGGGACTTATTATTACCGTATAATTTCTGGTATTTTATAATGTCAGTCGTATAAATCGAATGCGGAAAACTCCCGCTATTGGTCCAAGAGATTATGATATGCTAACGTCGACCTGAGAGAGTCACCACGGAGCACATGGCCTTTATTTTTCTATGTATTGTTCCTACGTGACCACACGGTAATACCCGAACTTTTCTGAAGCGATGTTTGCACTGATTTGTGTTTTTTGTATCTCACACCCTCATACACCTTTATTGTAATAGCATCCCTTATCTACGATGGAGCGTTCGATCAGAAGAAAATCTGAAGCTGGTTTTATATGTAAAGTCATTAAAGTGGCGAAAGAAATTGGTAACTGGGCTGCTGTAACAAAATTCGATGTGTCTGAGAAACTGGTGTGAGATTGGAGGAGACAAGAAGATGTAATAAAAAACATTTAAGTGTCGCTATTTTGAAATGGTGTACAAGTTGGGTTCTGATTTTTATGATCAATTTTTTTGGGTTTCAAGACCCGACTTATACATTAGTATATACGGTAATACTTATTTTCATATATGCTTATGAGATAGATAGATAGATAGATAGATAGATAGATAGATAGAAACAGGGGCGTCAGCGAGTCCCAAACCTCAACACGAACGCACACGGAGTCCCAGGTTCAAATAAAGGGTGTGTTTATTACACACAGTACCTCCACAAATAGCAAAATCACAAGCACAGGTTTTCTCTTTCTCTCTCTTCACATCACTCTCTCCAGAAATCGCCTCTCTCTTCTCACCACCACACACCAACCTCCAGCTGAGTCTTACCTTCCTTCCTTCCAGCTCCGACTCGGCTTGACAAGGGTGTGCGGTCCCTTTTATTGCGGACTTGTCTCAAAACCGGCCCGTGCATCCTTCAACAAGTGAGGTGAAGAGTTCGACCCACTCAGCCCATCATTCATTGTCATTTTCTTAAAATTTGTGACGAGTATGCGGCTTGCTACTTGCTATGAGCCTATGATATGAACTCTAAACTGTTGCCAAACTTAAACTATACACTGTTGTTTAGACACAACTTAAAATTTGACGACATGCTTAGAAAAAAAATGTAATGAAAAATAAAAATTTGGTAACATGGCTTACACGTTATTCGAGTACATGTCAAATGTCAATGTCATATGGTGAGCTGCTGCCATCCAACACCTGGGGGAATTAGATACCCCTTCTGCCACAATTCTTCCCTGTTTTTTTAGGGAAGGTATTAGGTACCCATCCGGTTTTGAAAACTGTCCACTTGTTTGAGGCTTCCCATCCAGGTAGGAACTCTTTTTTGGCAGGGATGTCCATTCATCCCGTAGGACAGTCTTGTCCAGGTGCACCATCTTTCCCTGTCTTGTCTGGGACATCTTTCTCTTTGCTTGAGGCCTCCCATCCAGGTAAGAGACCTTCTCGACTTCCTGCCTGGATACCTGTCTATCCTTACACTTCTTAACCGAGTTTCCACTACTCTTTCCAATAACTTCATGCTGTGGCTCATCAATTTTGTCCTCCTGTAGTTATTACAGTCCTGCATATCCCCCTTATTCTTAAATATCAGCACCAGTACACTTCTTCTCCACTCCTCAGTCATCCTCTCACTTTCCAAGATTCCATTAAACAATCTGGTTAAAAACTCCACTGCTGTCTCTCCTAAACACCTCCATGCTTCCACTGGTATGTCATCTGGACCAATGGCCTTTCCATTCTTCATCCTCTCCAACGCTGTCCTTACTTCCTCCTTGCTAATCCATTGCACTTTCTGATTCATTATCTCCACATCATCCAACCTATTCTCTCTCTCATTCTCTTCATTCATCAGCCTCTCAAAGTACTCTGTCCATCTGCTCATCACACTATCCTCGCTTGTGAGTACGTTTCCATCTTTATCCTTTATCATCCTAACCTGCTGCACATCTTTCCCAGCTCGGCCCCTCTCTGCAGCCCACCGGTCTTTTTCTCCCTCCTTAGTGTCCAGCCTCTCATACAACTCATCATATACCTTTTCTTTAGCCTTCGCCACCTCTCTCTTCACCTTGTGCCTTATCTCCTTGTACTCTTGTCTACTTTCTGCATCTCTCTGACTATCCCACTTCTTCTTTACCATCATCTTCCTCTGTATACGCTCCTGTATTTCCTCATTCCACCACCACGTTTCCTTTTCCTCCTTCCTCTGTCCAGATGTCACGCCAAGCACCCTTCTTGCTGTCACCCTTACTACTTCTGCTGTAGTTGCCCAGCAGTCTGGTGACTCTTCATTACCACCCAGTGCCTGTCTCACCTCCTCCCTAAACTCAACCTTGCAGTCTTCCTTTTTCAACTTCCATCATTTGATCCTTGGCTCTTCCCTCTCTCTCTTCCTCTTCTTGATCTCCAACATCATCCTACAGACCACCATCCTATGCTGCCTAACTACACTTTCCCCTGCCACCACTTTGCAGTCTTCAATCTCCTTCAGATCGACTCTTCTGCATAGGATGTAATCTACCTGTGTGCATCTTCCTACACTCTTGAACATAACCCTATGTTCCTCCCTCTTCTTAAAATACGTATTCACCACAGCCATGTCCATCCTTTTGGCAAGATCCACTATCCTCTGATCTTCTTCATTCCTTTCCTTGACACCATACCTACCCATCACCTCCTCACCTCCTCCCTTCACCAACATGCCCATTGAAATCCACTCCAATCACCACTTTCTCTCCCTTGGGTACACTGTTCATCACTTCATCCAACTCACTCCAAAAATCTTCTTTCTCACCCACTGCAAACCCAACTTATGGTGCATATGCACTAACAACATTCATCATCACACCTCCAATTTCCAGCTTCATAATCCTCACTCTGTCTGATACTCTTCACCTCCAGAACACTCTGGACATGCTGTTCCTTCAGAATAACCCCTACTCCATTTCCCCTTCCATCCACACCATGATAGAACAATTTGAATCCACCTCCGATCTACCTGGCCTTACTCCTCTTCCATTTAGTCTCATCACACACAACATATCAACCCTCCTTCTCTCCGTCATATCTGCTAATTCTCTCCCATTACCAGTCACACTGCCAACATTCAAAGTTCCTTCCCTCAGTTCCACTCTCTTTACCTTCCTCCTCTCCTCCTGCCTCTGGACACGTCTCCCCCCTTTTCTTCGGCCAACAGTAGCCCAATTTCCGCCAGCACCCTGTTGGCTAACAGTACTGGTGGTGATCGTTGTTAACCCGAGGCTCGACCGATCCGGTATGGAAATTTCTATTGTTGTCCGCATATTGATTTGGCAAAATTTTACACGGGATGCCCTTCCTGACGTAACCCTCCCCATTTATCCGGGCTTGGAACCAGCATGAAGAAACACACTGCTTTGTGCATCCCCTGTGGCTGAGTTATATGAAGCCAACAGGTAATATATTTAAATTTTTTGGAATTAGATACTTGCAAAGAAGGATTTCTGCATTTTTACTTCCATTTTTATTTCACGTTCTCTGTAAAAAATCTTAGTTTTAATAAAAATGACTCTGAAAATTTCCCCAGCCAGATCTGCGCTCATGAAAATAATCCTCTGCTGAACTTTACAGGTTGACCACATTGCTTCCTACCTTTTCACATTGGTTTTCTTTCGGTGCCCATCTTTCAGAGGTTCTCTTCTGGGCCTCGTGTGAGAAGGCATTCATTTCTTTTTAAAGAAACCCGCGGCCTCGTGGCGTAGTCGGCAGAGCCTGCAGCACAGCTGTCATTTCAGAAGGATGTTTAAACCTTTATTGTCCCTCGTTGCACGGGATGCCTTGCTCTTTTTAGGCTTTCTTCCAAAAGTTTGGAGGTGTGCTTCTCAGACTCACACTTTGTGTGTCAAACCGAATTGTAATTGCACTTGGCACAAAGCCAAAGTAGACTCAATGAATACACCATGCTGGGAATTCATTCATCTGGATGTGCGGTAAAGCTATAAAGCACTGCCGCTGTGTTTGTAGAGTCTGCATTTTAAATAATAGCAGGGTAGTGTTACGGGGTGTTTCAACCAACAAGGTAGTGTTATCTTTCCTTTTTTGTGTCTGTTTTGTGCATTTTTGATTCCTTTGTTTATGCTAATATTCTTGATCATTTATTTCGATGTGTCTGTGTGTCTTTTACTACTAAAAGCCGCACCACAGCAAGTTTTAAAACAGGCTGGGACTAAACCAATCTCTAACCAACTATTTAAAATGTCCAAGACGCTAGGCCTAACTACTTCAAAAGCATCTTTAAAAGGACAAGCAGGCCAAATATCTAATGGACATGTTCTGGGTTCAAGGTGACTTGTTACTTCTGCCAAACAAAGGAAGGAATACAAACTCAAACCAATGAAAAACAGCTGAGCATGTACAGTGGCGGGCATAGCTTGAGTTCAGGCCACTCAGGGCAGGTCAGGGCTTCAGTTTGCTGTTCTCCAACATATCTGAATATGTTAACCTATTGAAATAGAAAATTAAAATGATGTATAGAGAAAAATTAAGATTTTGTATAGATTTATTCATACATAGGTAAACAGCAATCAGTTTTCACATATAATTATTTATAAGCATCAACTAGACAAGAACAGAGTACAGACGCATTCAAGCCCGGTTCTGCCAGTCGTGTAAAGGGTGCATGCATGAAGGTGGCCAAACATAGAGGGAGGCCGCCCTCAACAAAACGCAGGCTCGGCGCAGGGCTCGTCTTTTCCCATTGTGACAGATTAGAGGCTCTCTCGACCCCTTGAACCCTCAGACCACTCGTCAGACAACTGGTAAAAGTCCAATAATAAGATGTATTATAATAATAAAGTGCACAAAGCACGCTCCTCTCCACAATTCTCAATAACCAAATACACAATAACAATCCTCCAAACTCCCAGACGCTTAGCCACCCTGCCTCCCAACTCAGCTCAATTGTCTGGGATCTCCCACAGTCCTTTATAGTCCTCGACCCCGAAGTGCTTCTGAGCCCTCAGTCCATGTGATTATCCAGCACTTCCGGGTCAGGTAAAAACTTCTTTTTTTTCTTCAGCCCGGCAGTATATCATTTCTTCCGTTCCCGTGACTTGGAAATACTTCCGGGCTATACGGAAAATATAAATCCCTGGGCCTCCTTGTAGCAACTCCTGGTGACCCCCATGGTATCCAGCAGGGCTGTGTATTACGACTCCACTGTCCATAATTCCCTGCTGGCATTCGGGGCACCTCTATGCTGCAAGGAGGGCTCCATCTGGCGGCCTGGGGGTATTGGCCAGGATGAATGGCCGGCCATATCTCACACCATCGAATGTCGGTCACTTGCTTCAATGAAAAACGGGCAAGTCACAACACACGAATTGTGGCAGCTCAAGTCCGCAGCACATCGATCAAAAGTTTTTCTAGTGTTAATCGGAATTGTCGCCGATTCGTTAAATGCGTAAGTCATATTTTCTTCTGCATATGAAGAAATTTTCTTTCATTTTTTTTTTTGACATTAAGGAAATTGTGAAAATTTTTAATTTTAAATACACTGGTTTAGAAAACGAGTGAAGGTATTATAGGGTGAGGGGTTGGCTGAAATGAAATGGCACGATGGCGGCTTCGCCTCTACAACCAGGCCTGGACGCATTGATAAGCTGTGTTCTAATTATTAGTTTAATATAATTACGCTGTGAAAACCAGAACCAGTGTAGTGTACAACTGATAGGTGGGGATGTTTTCTGCGCAGAGCAAGAATGCATTGGGACTGATAACGAAACGAAATTCTAAATTGTAAATTAGTTATTTATCTTCCTATAAATTATTATCAGTGTAATGTTTCTGTTTATTTTTGTTATTGCTTCTGTACTGCTGTATCACAGAAGGACATTCTGAAAATTATTTTTGAAGCATTTGTGGATACAAATCAGAGAATTTAACTTTTTTCGTACGTGAGTGATATATTTGTGAACCCTGCTGCTTACACACAAATTGTACTGAGCCTTTTGACCAATAATGCCACCCCCAAAATATATTTCTTATATATAAACATCTACGTGTGGAAGTGTGTCTGTCTGTCTGTCCGCCCCGGAAGTGCGAGGCTACAGCGTGAAGCTCAAAGAGCCGGCAAGGCGGCCCCAAGTTAACAAGTTGGAAGAAGAAAGAAGTGCGAGGCTACAGCATGAAGGTGAAAGAAAGCGACTCCGTCGCCAAAGTGAGACCGCCGAGGAAAGACCAACAAGAGAGAAACCCGCTTAGCCGCTGATTGACAAGAGGGGCGAGCACGTCTGCAAAACGAAACCGCCGACTAGGCATTTCAATTTTTTTTTCTGACGATTTCAATGGTTTCTTGGAGCCCAGACTTTTTACAGCACGGGCTTACTCAGCTAGTATAAAATAGTAATATAACTTGTCTCTTCATATTGACTTTAAGCAGCTTTATCACAGGATACCATGTGAAAGGCACCAAATAAGACAAATAAATATGATGGTTTAGAAAAGTGCGTTGTGATAGCACATAATTCAAAAGGTACTATACTCATCCAGACATCCATTTGCCATCCTCAGACTGCAATCATTCTGTAAGACGCTAGGGGTCGCTGTCATCCCTTTAACCTCAACAGACAGATACACTGGACACAGGATAAAAGCACCCAGACGTATTTTAATGCTCACTCCAGCCACAATAAACAGGCAATTAAACATCAAACACAAATAATTACTGTGGTGGGCTGGCACCCTGCCCGGGGTTTGTTTCCTGCCTTGTGCCCTATGTTGGCTTGGATTGGCTCCAGCAGACCCCCGTGACCGTGTAGTTAGGATATAACAGGTTGTATCAATCAATCAATCAACATTTATTTATATAGCACATATTCATACAAAAAAATGTAGCTCAAAGTGCTTTACAAAATGAATAGAAAAATAAAAGACACAATAAAAAATAAACATAAGTCAACATTAATTAACATAGAATAAGTAAGGTCCGATGGCCAGGGTGGACAGAAAAAACAAACAAAAAAAAAAAAACTCCAAGGGCTGGAGAAAAAAAAATACCTAACATAAGTCAAACAGTCCTCTTTGTATTTAGGGTTTTCATGGAAGGACCTGATGATGATGGTCACGTAGACTTCTGGCTTTTCAGTATAATGGATGGATGGATGGATACAAATACTTATAAATCAAATCTCTCCTCCTCGCCTCCCAGCAAGCTCTATCACACTCACCCTGACTCCCGCTCACTTGCTGGGTTCTCATCATTCCTTTAAATAGTCCTTGACCCGGAAGTGCTTCTATCCTTCTGACCACGTGACTGGCTAGCACTTCCAAGTCTAATGAAGAACAGCCTTTATTTCTTCAACCTGGAAGTACTTCGGGGCTTCAATCCTCATTGCTACCTCATTCTTCCAGGCTATATTTTAACATTTAGTTTGACATCCGCGGCAGAGCGACGGGCGCTGAGCAGACTCCTGTCAATCATGGAGAATCCACTGCATCCACTGAACAGGATCATCTCCAGACAGAGGAGCAGCTTCAGCGACAGACTGCTGTTACCGTCCTGCTCCACTGACAGACTGAGGAGACCCCACACTATGCGACTCTTCAGTTCCACCCGGGGGTAAATGTTAACAGTACACAAGATTATAGACTGTTATACCTGCATTGTTATCACTCTTTAATTTAATATTGTTTTTATCAGTATGCAGCTGCTGGAGTATGATCATTTTTCCTTGGGATTAATAATCTATCTATCTATCTATCTATCTATCTATCTATCTATCTATCTCTATATGGAAAGGATGAGTCCCCAGGTCCTTCAACAGCTCCCCTTGGCGGGACCCACGGCACCCAATAGGGCTGACAAACCAAACTCCAAGTCCCAGGGTGCCCTGTGGGAATCTGGGGCATGGCTACACTCTAGGGAAACTGCCATCTAGCGTTTTCCTCCCATGCCAGGGGTGTCTCGGCTGGGTTGAGCTGCCGGCCATCCATCACATTGCCCCTCCCTCAGCTGAGCGCCGTAGGTCGAAAGCAGTCTGCCCTGTGAAGGTTGCCCTTCTTCAGAAGGGGCTGTCTACAGCAACCGGACCGTGGCTTCATCCTGCAAAATAACAATAGGAGAACTGTGGGGAGATACTGTGCCTTTGTTTGATCTTGTCTTCCTCCACGGACATTTCCTCCACAAATGGCCCGGCTGGCAGCATTCATAGCACAGTCGTCACCCTCCTGATGTTCGTGCCCTGCGGGTTTGGAAGCAGGTTGGAAATGTCTGCTCTGCCCCTTGGCCAGCTGTGGGTGGATCGCCTCCCCGCCCTTGCAGACAGCGTTTAGCTCCATGTGCTGTAATATCAGGAGATCCCCGCCATCCATCACAATTCCTAGACAGACACAAAGGTGCTATATTAGGATTTCTTCTTTGTATAGAGCATTATCATGCTGCCAGCAGCCATAACACCTGCACTTCAGAAGAGGTCACCCACCTGAAGGTAAGCATGTTTGGGATCGGCCAGGAATTGGATAGGAAACCATCTAGGAAAACTTGGGTTGCCGCTGGAATAGGTGTTGGTGAGGCCAGCAGGGGACGCTTACTTTGTGGTCTGAATGTGCATCCCAGTGCTGTGACGAAAACACTGTGCTGTAAACATCCTTCAGATGAGACGTAAAATCGAGGTCCTGACTCTTGTGGTCATTGAAGATTCCTGGGCATCTGCCCTTGGCTATGATGCATCTGTTGGTGAACAAAAATTCACTGATCTTGACTTTGCTGACGATGCTGTGATCTTCATGGTGTTAATGGAGGTTCTGATTGGGGCTCTCAAGAGACTGAGCGAAGAGTCTGAGTGTCTGGGCTTGTGAGGGTCCTGATAAAAAACCAATATCCAGGCCTTTAATGGCCTCTTGGGCATGGCCATCAGCAGTGTGTCTGTCTGTGGAGAGAGTGTCGACCTTGTCGAGAGGTTTACTTACCTCGGCAGTGACATTCTTGTGTCTGGTGACGCTTCCTATGAAGTCAGTAGATGGATTGGGAAAGCATGGGGTGCCAGGAGGTCACTGGACAAGGGTGTGTGGCACTCCTGATATCTCTGGAAAAGGACAAAGGTCCAAGTTTTTAGACTCTTGGTGCTTTCTGTTTTCCTATATGGTTGCTAGACATGGTCGCTATCCAGTGACCTGAGACGAAGGCTAGATTTGATAAGTGCTGTGTCTTCGGAGAGCCCTTGGGTACCATCGGTTTGATTTTGTGAGGGAACATCAGTTATAGCACTACGGCCATGTGGCGCAATTCACCAAGGTTGATCTGGCTCGCAGGATCCCCATTGTTGAGGAACTGAGGGGTTGGACCAGGCCAATGGGATGCACACGTAAATTAGTGTATCCTGCACCAAACCCAGGACTTCATTCCAACTTTATTCCCAATGCTTTTGTGACTAACTTGGGCATCTTCATAGGAATGAATGGTTTGCGGAAAAATGGATAGAGGAGCATTGTTACCTGCTACCTTACATTTCTGGAGTTCTGAATTCAAACCCATCCTGGACACTGACTGTACTGAGTGTTTATTGAGGGGCTATGGCTTCCTCCCTCATCTCAAAATTTGAAATGCTGCATTGATTGGAGTGTTGGTATTGTATTTTCACTCCATTGCATGTCACTCCTTAAAGGTGTTGGAGTTTTGAATGCTTAATTTACTTTACTTGGCCAAAAGTATGTGGACAACCTTACAAATGACTGAGTTCAAGTGCTTCACTGTTTACAGGTGCACCAACTCAGACCTTGGGTCAAACACTGGGTCTCACTGAGGAGCTCAGTGCCTTTACAGGTGGCATTGTCATAAAATGCCACCTTTGCCATAAGTCAGTATGTGAAATTTCTACTCTCCTAGGTCTGCAACTGTAACCGCTGTTACTGTGAAGGGGAAAGGTTGAGGAGCAACACGAAGTGGTAGACCATCCAAACTCACTACGCAGGGCCACCAAGTGCTGAAGCAGGGAAAAATGGTCTATCTTCCGTTGCATCACTCACAACAGAGTTCCAAACACCCTCTGGAAGCAATGTCAGCGCAAGAACTGCACATCAGGGGCTTCAAGAACTGGGTTTCCATGGCCAAGCAGCTTCACACAAGTCTGGGATCTCTATGTGCAGTGCCAGGCTTCAATCAGATGGACTCTGGAACCGGAGCAGCAGAAATGTGACCTCTAAAGTGATGAACCACACTTCACTATATGGAAGTGTGATGGACCAACCTGTATTTGGAGGAGGCCAGGAGATCACTACCTTCTGTACTGCATAGCATAGTGCCTACTGTAAAATTTGGTGGATGAAGGATAATGGCAGGATTTGGGTGACGCCTCTTAGTTCCAGTGAAGGAAACCATTAATGCCACAGCATATAAATATATTTTAGACAATTGTGTGATGCCACCTTTGTGGAAATAGTTTATTGAAGGCCCCATTTTTTGTTCTAGCGTGACTGTGCCCCTGTTCACAAAGTCAGGTCCATAAAGACGTGGACGAACTCAAGTGGCCAGCACAGAACCCTGACCTCAGCTCAACTGAACACCGTTCGGTTGAATTGGAAGACCTATTGTGAGCCTGGTCTCCTCATCCAACTTCAGTACCTGGCCTCATTAATGCTCTTTTGGCTGAATGGGCACAGAGTGGAGGCCGTTATGGCCACAAAATAGGGGTCAACTTCATATTAATGTCCATGAATTTGGAATGGCATGTCCAGCAAGCTCATATAGGTGTGATGGTCAGCTGTGTACAAATATTTGACCAGAAAGTATAAGAACTTCAGACTAAGAATTAATCCTGTTGCCAGAGAGTAGTGACTTGTTGCATGTTGATTAGTTAGAATTTCACTGCGCACTTGACAATAAGGACCCTCTAAACTGATAAAGTGGTCCAAGATGAATGAGTGACTGTGCCCTCCGAAGGGCTGCCTGCCACCATATCCCAGTCTGATTCCATTTTTTCTGTTCTTCTGGCTCCTCATTTGGAGAGCGATGGTTTTGTAACGGCTGAACCCTGTAGCCCCTCTACACCCCCCGCACCCAAAACTTGGACAAGGGAGGGCCAAAGTACGGCTTGATATTGGCCACATGAATCGTATCTGTCTTGGAGAGAGAGTGCAGATACCCCTCTGAACTTGGAAATTGACCGGACCTGTTTTGGATATGACTGCTGCTGGACTTAACCATTTAGGCACAAGCTTGGCTGAGAATCTCTTGCTGGCATCGGAGAGATGGTGAGCTCTAATCCAGATCAAATCAACCCGCTGAAAGTGGGCTTCCTTACGCCAGGCATTATATAACTGGGCATGTCTGGATGTCGAACCCACCAACCTCTTTTGGATTTTCTGCCGAAATTCCTCAAACTTAGCTATCCATCCATCCATCCATTATCCAACCCGCTATATCCTAACTACAGGGTCATGGGGGTCTGCTGGAGCCAATCCCAGCCAACACAGGGCGCAAGGCAGGAAACAAACCCCGGGCAGGGCGCCAGCCCACCGCAGGGTGTGCACACACACACACACACACACACACACACACCAAACACACACTAGGGACAATTTAGAATCACCAATGCATCTAACCTGCATGTCTTTGAACTGTGGGAGGAAACCGGAGTACCCGTAGAAAACCCACACAGACACAAGGAGAACATGCAAACTCCACGCAGTGAACCCAGGTCTCCTTACTGCGAGGCAGCTGTGCTACACACTGCGCCACCGTGCCTCCCCAAACTTAGCTAGATTATTGTAAATTTTGGTTTCTGGACTAGGGGCTCTGGGAAGGAGTCGGTCAAGTGGGCCCTTCAGCTGTCTGCCCAGCACAACCAAAGCAGGCGTCTCACCTGTGGCTTCATGCACCGCAGCGTTCAGGGCAAACCAGAGCTCAGGGAGCCATCCTGATGGCGTTCACTCACATAGGAGGTGATCATGCTCTTCAGGGTCCGCTTTACTTATATAACGGCTGACCCCTTACCCAGACCGGCCACTACACGACCAAGACTATTTCCTTGGACTAGCCTGAAGACTCTCGCAATGATAACAAGCTGTACTCCTTACAGATTGTCCTAATTTTTCCCGACATGACAAAAAAACAAGCAAACAATAGACAGATATGTAAAACCAAATACAGATATATTAACAGTGACAAATATAGATAGATAGATAGATAGATAGATAGATAGATAGATAGATAGATAGATAGATAGATAGATACTTTATTAATCCCAAGGGGAAATTCCCATACTCCAGCAGCAGCATACTGATAAAAAACAATATTAAATTAAAGAGTGATAACAATGCAGGTATAACAGACAATAACTTTGTATAATATTAACGTTTACCCCCCCAGGTGGAATTAAAGAGTCGCATAATGTGGGGTCTCCTCAGTCTGTCAGTGGAGCAGGATTGTGACAGCAGTCTGTCGCTGAAGCTGCTCCTCTGTCTGGAGATGATCCTGTTCAGTGGATGCAGTGGATTCTCCATGATTGACAGGAGTCTGCTCAGCGCCCGTCGCTCTGCCACGGATGTCAAACTGTCCAGCTCCGTGCCTACAATAGAGCCTGCCTTCCTCACCAGTTTGCTCAGGTGTGAGGCGTCCTTCTTCTTTATGCTGCCTCCCCAGCACACCACCGCGTAGAAGATGGTGCTCGCCACAACCGTCTGGTAGAACATCTGCAGCATCTTGGATATTTATAGGTCTGCACCCTCTGCACACAGTCACCTCTGATGATCACAGGGTCCATGAGGGGCCTGGTCCTCCTAAAATCCACCACCAGCTCCTTGGTCTTGCTGGTGTTAAGGTGTAAGTGGTTTGAGTCGCACCATTTAACAAAGTCTTTGATTAACTTTCTGTACTCCTCCTCCTGCCCACTCCTGATGCAGCCCACGATAGCAGTGTCATCAGCAAACTTTTGCACGTGGCAGGACTCCGAGTCATATTGGAAGTCTGATGTATATAGATTGAACAGGACCGGAGAAAGTACAGCCCCGCTACATTTTGACAAAACAGATACAGTGGAACGAACGTCTCAGAACACGTACAAATCGGGTTACGACCAAAAAGTTCGCCATACTTTTGCATCTGTTCACGACCACACATTCGGGTGACGAACAAGCCAGCTTCCCTTCCGGTTCGTACGCACTGATGATTTCTGCACGTGCTCAGTCTCTCCCTGTGCATTCCCTGTGCAGACAGCGAGTGAGAGAGAGAGAAAGTGAGTGAGAAGGCAGTTAAAGAATACATCCATCCATCCATCCATTCTCTTCCGCTTATCCGAGGTCGGGTCGCGGGGGCAGCAGCTTAAGCAGAGAGGCCCAGACTTCCCTCTCCCCGGCCACTTCTTCCAGCTCTTCCGGGAGAATCCCAAGGCGTTCCCAGGCCAGCCGGGAGACATAGTCCCTCCAGCGTGTCCTGGGTCTTCCCCGGGGCCTCCTCCCGGTTGGACGTGCCCGGAACACCTCACCAGGGAGGCGTCCAGGAGGCATCCTGATCAGATGCCCGAGCCACCTCATCTGACTCCTCTCGATGCGGAGGAGCAGCGGCTCTACTCTGAGCCCCTCCCGGATGACTGAGCTTCTCACCCTATCTTTAAGGGAAAGCCCAGACACCCTGCGGAGGAAACTCATTTCAGCCGCTTGTATTCGCGTTAATTGTTAAAGAATACACCGAGCTTGTTTTTAAAGAGACTGCAAGGTTAGTTTTCTCTGTTTAAGGTTTTCCATCCATCCATTATCCAATCCGCTATATCCTAAATACAGGGTCACGGGGGTCTGCTGGAGCCAATCCCAGCCAACACAGGGTGCAAGGCAGGAAACAAACCCCAGGCAGGGTGCCAGCCGACCACAGAGCACACCCACACACACCAAGCACACATTAGGGACAATTTAGGATCGCCAATGCACCTAACTTGCATGTCTTTGGACTGTGGGAGGAAACCCACGCAGACACGGGGAGGACATGCAAACTCCATGCTAGGAGGACCTGGGAAGCAAACCTGAGTCTCCTAACTGTGAGGCAGCAGCACTACCCACTGCGCCACCTTGCTGCCCTCTGTTCAAGGTTTTCTCCGTGTTATTCAATGTTTTTACATTTAGTTTACTATTACACTGTGCATTCTATGGTACAATTAACTATTTTTGTGCTTAAAAATCTTTAAAAAAATATATATTTACATACAGCTCATACGGTCCGGAACAGATTAATGGTATTTAAATACAATCCTATGGGGGAAATTACTTCGGGTCACGACCAAATTGGGTTGCGACCAGAGTTTTGGAATGAATTACGGTCGTGACCCGAGGTTCCATTGTACATGGATGGAAAAGCTTTTGATAGGCAGCATGATGGTGCAATATTGAGACTACACAGCTCATCAGTCCAGAGTTCTGGATTCAACTCCTCATTGTCTCCAAGCGCTCTCATCTCCATTCGCTGTAAGTTAACCTCGTTACCTTAAATTCACCCTTCTTGCCAGATCTTTCCTTCTGATGAAACAATGACTTCTCTAGGCTTGACTCCTGAGGGGCATATAACTGCACAGTGCTTAATGCCCCCCTTGTGCCCCCTCGTTCTCATACTGGAATCTACCATTAGTTGTTTATGATGCTGAGAAAATCATTTCCAGTACCAATCCAAACCCATCTGGAGCTCTAGGTGGAGGGGGGCACACCCCTTGGGTTACCAGAACGGAGACCCCTTGGTGTCCATATTGTGAACTGGGGGGGAGGGAGAATTGAAAGGCCCACAGCGTGCGCCACCTTGAATTAACAAAATGGAGTCCCTTGGAGTCTATAGTACACGTTCAATATTATTAGGGCTGAAGGGGGGGTTCCCCTTGGAGTTACTAATATGCCCCTTGAGTTACGACTTACTAAATGGCGCCCCTTGCTTGAAACCCATTTAGAACTCTAGGCAGCTGGGTTACATGGGAAGTAGCCAGTATTAGAATGTGACAACTTGGGGGTCTTCAGTTACATAATTGGCACCCTTTTGTGTACCAAATGCGTGTGACTCTTACTTTTAATTAATGGCACTCCTAATGGATTGTAATCACCATTCTGAATTTTCTGGTGAGTGCGCCACATGCTGCCCTGGGTGGCTGCCCGTGTCGTCCTTATCTAAATCAGCCACTGCAAACACCCCAAGGGCGCTTTAGGTATTATTAGACTTCAAGGACAGGGGGGTTGGGGGGTCCCTCAGTGTCTGTGACACAACCCCTTGAATCAGGGATGAATCAGGCTCTAAGCACTCTAAAGGAACGTTTGTAAAAAGACTCTTTTTCAAATCAACTTTAAGGAACGTTATGTTTGCTAATAGAGGTCTCCTGCATATATATGAGCTGCTGTCACTCTAATTGGACAACTGAAGGGGACAGCCATCATAACCAAGACAAGAATGGTCACACGAACCTCAGTGGGCCATGCGGCAGTTACAAGATTCTAATTTTGTTGTGTTCCCAAGATTAATATATATCATTAACCTCTATTATTTCTATTTTATTATTGTATATATGTATGCATTTTGGCGCAGTGGTAGCGCTGCTGCCTCGCAGTTAGGAGACCTGGGGTTCGCTTCCCGGGTCCTCCCTGCGTGGAGTTTGCATGTTCTCCCCGTGTCTGCGTGGGTTTCCTCCCACAGTCCAAAGACATGCCAGTTAGGTGGACTGGCGATTCTAAATTGGCCCTAGTGTGTGCTGGGTGTGTTTGTGTGTGTCCTGTGGTGGGTTGGCACCCTGCCCAGGATTGGTTCCTGCCTTGCGCCCTGTGTTGGCTGGAATTGGCTCCAGCAGACCCCCGTGACCCTGTGTTTGGATTCAGCGGATTGGAAAATGGATGGATGGATGGATGTTGGCATTTTTATTTAATGTCAGAGACCCTTTTTGTGGAACTTGGTTCAGCTGTGGTAAATGGTAAATCCAGCAATGGAAAATTTCTGTGGTGCCCTCCTCCCTTGATGTCTTACGTGCTTATTTTAGCTTAATTAATGGTTATTTCAGCCCTGCCCTGAGTTACCACAACGGCACCCATAGCGCAGACATAACGGAACATACATGGCGCCCCTTCTACTTTTGTAAACGGCACCCTAGGCGGCCACCTATGTCGCTTAATGGATTGGCCGGCGCTGGTCCATTAATGATTAAAGGATTTAGTTAGTGTAAGTGTGTGTGTGAACACGGCCTGCCACACACCATCACCTTGTCCACCCTTGGTTTCTGTCTTGTCCCCGATCCCCTAGGATGGCCTCCAACTGTTATAATGGAATGAATAGTTTTGGGGGGAAAAAATAAACGGATGCATAAATGGATGGAGGGGAGAACCAGACGCGCATTTTCAAGGACAGCAGGAGTCCCGCCGTTAGACTGAAGACTCTCTCAAGCCCGGCTCTTCGTAAATATTTTCCTTCTCTCTTTGTGTTACGCGGTGACTTTGTAGAAAGAAACTTTTCAAATCAACTTTAAAGAACGTTATATTTGCTAATAGAGGTCTCCTGAGATCGTTAACATTTCATTGTGTCCTTTTGAATTACTTTGCATAGGTTAACAGGAAGCGCAGCCCTTTAGTATCATCTGGTCAGGTGGCTGAGAGCGCAGCACCAGAATCGCTAATGCGCCATCGCCTGCAGCGTCCGGCTAAATGAAAGGCAGACGGGGATCATCACCGCTCGAAAGGACAAAAGCGGAGCATCCCGAAAAAAAAGACAAACGCAGTCACACACACACACACACTTATATGTGCGGTAGTAAAAATGAGTGCATGTATGTGGCCAGTGCCATTTCCCCTCAAAATTGGTTGGTTACGTGGTACAAAATAACGAAGAAAAGCATCATAACTCGAAGTTTCTGGGTTCAATCCCATAATTGCACATTCTCTGTGTTTATTAGAATTTTATGCGGAAACAGAAAAAAATGAACGTACAGTTTCCGTGCCTGGATGTTTCGAAAATGTAATTATTATCCCTAAAAAGTGTTGTTTAATTTTCATTTTAACATTAAGGGTAAAGCAACTTAGAAGAAACAAACATGCTTTGTAAGTTTAAGGATCTGGGTTCAATTGCACATGGCTGTAGGTGAACGTGCACGCGCATGGCTGAGTGTTCTTAAAATGTAATTATCATCTCTAAAAACTGTATTTCATTTTCACTTTATCTTTAAGATTAAAGCAACTTAGAAGAAACAAACATGCTTTGTACGTTTAAGGATCTGGGTTCAATTGCACATGGGTATGCGTTCAGCAGGTAAAAGTATAGGTTAACGTGCACGAGCGTGTCTGCGTGTTCTTAAAATATAATTATGATCTCTAAAATGTCATTCGTTTTCGCTTTAATACTGAGAGATGAGTAGCTTAAAAGAAACAAAGAAGCCTTATACGTCTAAGGATCTGGATTCAGCTCCCTTTGTCTGTGCGTGCATCAGATACAAGCAAGTGAACGTGCACGCGCGTGCCCGAGTGTTCTTAAAATGCAATCATTATCCTAAAACGTGTGCTCATTTTTAATTTAAAAATGTACTGAGTTATATGTTCATAAAAACCTCATAACTTTAATATATGTTATCTAGGAAGCGCCTTTCTAAGGATCTGGGTTCAAACCCCAATCCCCCCGTATGTTTATTTGCATGCAGAAATAAAACAAGGTGAACGTGTACTTTGTGCTCGCGCAGTGTGTCGTGTTTGGGTGCTGCTAAAGTGTAATTTCTATTTCTAAAATGCGATTTCGTTTTCTTTTGAAAAACTGATGCCTTAGCAGCTTAGAATTTAACAAAAAAAGCCTCCTAACTGTAAAGATTTGGATTCAGTTCGGTTTTCGGGTGTTCCTAAAGTGTAAGTAGAATCTATAAAATATGAGTTTGTCGGTTTATTGGCTTTAAACAGAGATGGGTGAGCAACGTCGGTCCTGCAGGGCCGCAGTGGCTGCAGATTTTTGTTCCAACCTAATTTCTTAATTCGAAGTCACTTATTGCTCATGATTTTGCACAAACAACATTTTTCTGCTTCATAATATTTGCCGTGCTTGTTAACACTTCCCACCCTTAATTGCTTATTTTTGTCTTAAACATCTGCATTCGCCGTTGTTAATTGCTTTTTATCAGCAATAAGAAGCAAATGGAAAAATGAACCGGCGGTTCTCCTTCTAGCTTGTTTCCGTTTACACCTGTGGGTATTCATCGTGGCCTATCTGGTCAAATAAAAAAAATATTTGGAAGGAAACTGAAGAGAAAATAAGTGAAGGAATGAGAATTAATCATCCAGTTTAGTCTTCAAATCATGTGGACGATATCTTTGGAAAGGACGTGACATTGCAAAATTAAAACACTAACAAGCCATGAAATTAAATTATGAGAAAGGATTGGTTTCTAATGAAGCCACTGAGTTGGAACAAAAACCTTCAGTCACCGAGGCTCTAACAAAAAAACAAAATCAACTTTACGTTTGTGGGTTCAATTCTCAATGTTAGAGTTGCGTGAATCAATTAAAGGAGACGGACGTGGACTGTGGGTGTCTGGGTTCTGAAAACGTGCATACATCTTTGCTTTGAGGCTAACGGTTTATCCCAAACAAGACTTATAGGATTAAAGTTCTGGGATCGATCCAGAATCCCGTCACTGCCCATGTAAATGGAATTGTGCGCCGCCCTTCAAGGTAAGAATGTCTCGATGTTCATATAATATGGAGTTAGCATCTTTAAACACCCTTTAAAGTTTCATTTTAAAAGTGACATTTATTTATTGCTTAGATGATGACAATAAAACACTAAAACTTTAAGGTTTTGGATTCGATTAGCGATGCCTGTATTTTTACAGTTGTGTGCAGAAATAAAAGGAAAGTGAACGCGCAGGATGTGTGAGTATTTTAGTGTAATCATGACCCCTGAAAATGAGCGTACGTTTTTAAGTTCGAGTTAACGGTTCATTGGCTCACAAAATATCTTGGCCATCTCCTACCGTTTGTAAGGTTTTTGGGTTCAGTTCTCTCGCTGCTTGTGTTGCTCACAGTCGCGCACTGCGGACATGCGGTGCGCGTGCCCAGCCCTTCCTCCTAAAGCTGGGGTTCTCAATCACGGTCCTGGAGGGCCGCAGTGGCTGCAGGTTTTTTGCTCCAAGCCTTTTGCTTAATAAGAAGCCCTTGTTGCTCAAGTAAAACTTCTGTGTCACTTTACTTGTCTCGCTCGTTAAGATTTTAAACCCTTATTGCTTATTTTAGTCTTAAACAGTTGTATTCTTGCTTTTTAATTGATCCTAATTAGCAATAACATGCAAATGACAAAAGAGACCAGCATTTCTCCATTTAACTTGTAACCATTTATACCTGTGTGTATTTATCATGCATGATTGGGTTTACTTAAATACTTGGAAAGTGAAGCGAAAAAAGTGAAGGACTGAGAATCACTCATCCATTTTAGGCTTCAAATCTTTTGGATGATATCCTTTAGAAAGGGGAAGGAAAATCTAGGATATGAGAATTACCTGCCATAGCAGAGTTAAAGCAACTAACAAGCCATGAAATTTAAATTATTGGCAAGAATTGCTTTCTAATTAAGCAACCGGGTTAGAACAGTGGCTCTCAACCTGTGGGGCGGGCCCCCCTAGGGGGGTGCGAAGATGTGAAAAAAAGAAAACGAATCAAAAATAAGAAAAAAAAATCTGTTGAAACCAAATTAACTTAAACTACATTCTGATACTAGAACAATAAATATAGAGTTAGATAAATGTTGATAGAAGTTAAGTAGGTATAATAAAATATGCATCTACATTTCAAAAAAATGTTAGGGGGGCGCGATTAAAACTGCTATGAAAACTCGGGTCGCAAAGACTTAAAGGTTAAGAAACGCTGGGTTAGAACAAAAATCTGCAGCCACTGTGGCCCTCCAGGACTGTGATTGTGGACCCCTGTCCTAAAGTGTCTCCAAATTTCGTCTTTGCTTTGGATGTGGTGATTGAGTGGCTTAGAACAGGGGTCGCCAAGTCCAGTCATGGAGGACCACCGTGGCTGAAGGTTTTCATTCTAACCCTTTTTAATTGATTGCCCAGTTTGTCTTGCTATTTAACATCTTGTGAATTCATTTTAATTGAATTGCTTTTTTTAGATTTGTTCTCTTGTATTTCTTCATGATCCCTCTGAATTGCTTCATGTCTTTCCTTAAATGGCACCCAAAGAGAAATGAAACGTGAAGTGAGTGAGCCAACAGAAGACCAACTAAGTCAGGACCTCAAACTCCAACCACTTTCACTCCAACCAGCTGCTTCATTAGGCGCTGATTCCTGTCGTTAATTAAATCCGTTCTTTAATTTCATGGCTTATTGCTGCTCTCGTGGTGCATTAGTAGACATTTCTGAAATTGTTGATTTTTTTTTTTCTCTTTTCTCAGAGCACTGTTAAAATGTTTTGGGGGTCCTGAGCAGATCGACATTCCTGAGACCTTCGCCTTTCTTTATTTTCAGATATTATATGATGGACACCAGTTGTTTTGGCTCATTTTGTATCTCATTATTGTTTGGCTGCTAATTAAGGAAAAAGGAACAATGAAGGGGGTCTGAGTCTTCAAGAACAAGTCAATTAAAAAGAATTCAAAAGAAGTTAATTAGCAGCAAACCAGTGGCCTCATGTATAAAGCCGTGCGTAGAACTCACACTATAACATGGCATAAGCACAAAAGCCGAAATGTACTTGCGCACAGAAAAATCCAGATGCAGGAAACTGTGCGTACTCCAACTTCCACGTTCTTCCGCTACATAAATCCCATTCAGCGTGAAAACTAACGCTCATGCACGCGCTTTATGTAACGCCCCAAATCCTCCCAGAATTACGCCTATTTGAATATGCAAATCAATATAAATCGCCCTTAAACTCAGCCTTCTGTGAAAAGACAATGGGAAAAGCACGGGGGAAAATATAAGAATTTCAGCGAATACCAAGTGGAGGCAAAGGAAAAACATACTATTTGTTTAAATAAGCCGTGGTATAATGAACAAAAGGAAGTTGATCGAGTGACATAGCGTGTTGGAGAAACTTGAAAGCTCACGTTCACAAAATCGCACAGTGCCGGAAATAAAAAAGAAGTCGCATATCAAAGTCGCCGTGGAAAGCCGAGTTGTAAGCCCACTGTCTGAGTATCATATGAAAGCTTATTAGGGTACAGAGAAAAAAGGCACACGGTGGGGAAAAAGCACAAAATGTCAACTTCAGTCTCGACATTTCCACTTTAATCACGTAGTTTATTTTGTCATTAAAGTAGAACATCATAAACTTCATCTTAAAATCGTTTAATTAACCAGTTTTTCAAATCACATCGTAATTAAAGTAGCACGTTAAATGCTTTGTTTTGTATGTGATCTTCTATGTGCTCTGTGTGAATCACTACTTGCTTCTTAAACCGGCTCTCTTCCTCCAACTGGACACAGAATCCATTACATTTGTGATATTACAGCTCTCTGAATAACTAAAATCCTGAGATGTACACGTGATGTCATTTTCATGATGATAGGAGTTAAAGCACGTTATTAAACATGAGTTTCACTTTGATGAAATAATTTATTGCAGCAGTACTCGGGGTCGGCTCTAGGCTTGTGGTGGCACTGGGCAGAGGAAGAATCGTTGGCTCCTTCGCCCGCCAATGTCAGTAAAGTAGCTTATGCCCGGTGGATGGCCTCGTCCGTTGCAGACACTGCATAGCCGCCTCGTGCTCATGACACAAGCTTTTAACTTTTGCCGAAATTTGTCGCTGCATTTTTAGCTGTGTTGTTGTTTTCTCTTTCTGTTTTATATTCAATATATATTGGCATAGTCGCCAATGCAGTCAGTGCTTTTCTTTCCCCAAATACCCAATCAGAATTGGAGAGCGCCGATTCTTCAAAACGTTTAAGGAACATTGAAATATCTTCGTAGTACATGATTAATTATTCTATCCTTCACGACACTCCCAGTGAAGAATATAGATTAGTTAAATGAAGTTAAAGTTCTATCTGTATAATATAATAAACATATTTTGCTGCATTTCACCTTAAAAATGATATCGTCATCATATGTAAATACGCGCTTTATAAAGTGGCTCAGGTTGTGCGATATTATAACTGTAGTGCAAGTTTACAGTGAGGTGATTGTACTTATAAGTACAAACAGTTCTACAAGGAGCAATTGATTGAGTGCGTTTAAAGTTCTTGGGATTAAACTGTTTCTGAACCGCGAGGTCCAGTCATTGTACAGGAAAGGCTTTAAAACGTTTTGCCGTGGCATTGTTGCGGTAGAACAAAGCGGCGAGCAACGACAGACACGTTACTGCGGAATCAAACAGCGCTGTTACCTATGTCCATTAATAATAAGCTCTCCCGTATGTTTATCCGCCAGGGATTGCTAAGGGCACACAAACAACCCGCCATTGTCCCCTACGGTCCGCCTTGTTCCCGACAGGTCGCAGCCAGGCGGCCCGCACTTCGAACAGGCTCTGGATTGCGTGGAAGGGACTGCTTTAGTAGGACATAACCCCCGGGTAGTCCACAAAGCAGCTGTTCTGCCCTCCCAGGTTTCACAGCCGGCCTCTGGGTTTTAGGAGCTGTAGCAGCTCGTCCATGAATGGAATTCCCCCAGGCGGCTGGGCAAATTCCTGGGGTAGTGTTGTAGCAGCAAAAACAGGCCACTTGCTGCACTATTTGTAAGGGGCAATCAAATGGCCGTAGCCACTCACCCACCTGTTGCCAGAGAGCCATAGCCTGCTCTGACAGCCCTTTACTGGGTTAAACTCCCAGTTTATATTTCTTTACCTGCTGGCCTGGGGACAACCCATCATTAACAGGGACCTTGGTCCCGATGGGCTTCGGCTTTCCTGCCCAGAAGAGCATACTGAGCCACTACGTGTGTGTTCCCCAGAAGCCAGCCCCGCCTGTGGGTCCCCTCTACCTTCTCCACGAGATGGGTTGGTAGCCCGGGTTAGAGACAGCGTGTCCTTGAAGCTGTATCCCAATAATTCCCAATAATTCTCTTCCGATAAGCTGCTGCTGTGATTCACACTCAGATACAGTGATATAAATACTCCGAGTGGTGCAGTGAGAGTAATATGGAAAAAGATGATCCGCTGTGGTAACTCCTAACGGGAGCAGCTGAAAGAAGAAGGAGAAGTGAGAGTAACAACGCTAAAGCAGTTATGGTATTTGGAATACTATGGCTGTTCCCTGGACCATTATATCGTTACAAGTTAATTACAATCAGATGCGTTTCACTAATAAACAATATGCGGTTAGTTTCAGTGTATTTATAAAGCCGCATCAGGAAAATAAGGTGTAACCACACAGGAACAGTAGCACTGCTTTGACGCTGGGTGCCGCCAGTCTGCAAAACCGAGCGGAGAACTTGCGTACGACAAGACATGAGGTACTGTGGAAAAGTGCGTGGCTTTACGTCAAGTGTAGGTTATATACTTTGCGATTTGAATGTGGAAAAGTTCTTACACAACATTCCTGTGCGTACGCACCGTTTATACATGAGGCCCCATGTCCTTTATTCAGAAAAGGGTTAAAATGAAAACCTGCAGCCACGTTGGTGACCCCTAGCTTCGATGGAACTAAAAATCCTTTTAACTTGAAGGATCTGGGTTCAATTCCCACTCCCCTCACTCTCTCTGTGTTATTGCACACATCAGGAAAAGAAAAGTAGGTGGAGGTCCAGAGTGTGCGTGTGTCAGTATTTTTGGTACTTAAAAACTCTGACCTGTTTTCCCTTTAAAATTCAGTGGTGAGAACCTTTGAGGAAAACAAAGAATCCTGATACATTGAAGGATGTGGATTCAACTCCCAGTCTGTATTATTTAGAATTGTGTGAAGAAATTAAAGAAGAACAAAGTGTAGGGTTTTGTGTGGGTATCCTGAAAATTATCACCCATATAAATGAACAGTTGAGAAACAGGTTTACTTACCAGAAATCCTCCGTTATAAAGGTCTGCTACTGAAAATGACCAGACCTGGATAGCCACGTCCACTCCACTCGGGAAAGTGTTCTTCTTTTTTGGCAGTTGGAAAGTTCGACCGGAAGAAAATACAAACAGCCCTCCCACACAGCACATGAACAACCTAAAATATTAGGTTAACTGAAATAGGATTTTTATGTTTATTCTCTCCACCATAACTTACTTTGGTACAAGCACATTTTTTTACTTTGATTGAGATGTGAATCCAAATATTTCAAGCTACAACACTAAATGACTAATCTTAAGTTGTTTGAAAGAGAAAATTTACGTTGAATGAACAACATCACTGTTAGAATTTTTTTCAGTGACAGTTATCACTCTATGAGTGTTCTTGGTGACAGGGTGGCACAGTACTGGGCTTCAGGTCCTGTGTGTTCTCATAGTCCAGAGTGAGGCAGGTGAGGTGAACTGGCATTGCTAACTTGGTCTTGTACGTGGTCACCCTGTGATGGACTGGTGCCCCGTCCCGGTGGTGTTCCTGCCTTTGCATCACATGCTTGCAAGGTGTTTTAAAGTCAGATAAATACCAGCAAATGCTGGAAGCAAACATCACACCATCTATTAGAAAGAGGACATGATAATGAACTGAAAAACACACCTCAAAATCTCAAATGAATACCTCAAGGGGCCAAAGCTGATGGTATTGCCATGGCTGTCACAGTCCACCAACCTAAACCTCAAGGGAAATCTGTGGAGATCTCAAAAGAGAGAGCAGGACATGCCAAGATGGCCCAAGAATCTCACAGAATTAGAATCCTTTTGTGCGGACGATTGGGTGAAAATACCCCAAGTAAGAACTGCAGGTTTCATAGCTGGCTACAAAATGTGCTTACACGGGGGGTGTTAGTAAGTACTGACCATGCTGGGGGTCCAAACATTTGCATCAGGCCATTTTTGGTATTTTGTACCTATGAATGATGGAAATAAAAATGTAATCTCGCTTAAAATATTAAAGAAGTGTGTCATCTTCAACTTTATGGCTGGTGGTGATCAGTTCATCTTCTGCCTATTTACTTATTCACAGTAACAGACTGGGGGCCCAGTCTTTTTCATGCCACTTTATTGTGAAAGGGTTTTAAGGTGACCCTATCTGATACTTTTACTCCTACGCCACCCAGACTCTTTGTGATGTAGATCAACACACATGTCCTCCACCTCCGCTCTTGTTCTCTAATTCTTGCGCTCGCCTGGTTAGGATGGATTCATAGCTCACAGTCGCAAAGCACCTGCAGCTGGCTCTGTGCTCCATATTCATCTGGGACTGACTGCTACTGTGACACACTCCACCTATTAAAGCACATCTCCTCCATCTCCATACCCCATATGGCAACACAGAGTGGCATAGAAAGCAGGCAATAAACTTTGATTTGCTAATTACAGGCGTCAAAAAGCTGAAGCACAATAAAAAGGGGTGGCAAATCAACTAATACAACCTGGAATGTTTCAGGAGCTGAGACACTCAAATGGGTGTTGCTTTGAGGTTCTTGAAGTTGCATTTCTGCCCAGCTGTGTTCTTTGTGCAAATCCATCTTCTTGGTTCTTCTCTTCAATAACGGATGATGGATACTTTCACATACACGGATGAATTTTTCAAGCTGTGTCAGGGCCATGGTGACCACCTCTGGCCCCCTCTCTGACCAATGGCATTTTTACAGACCATCTTTGCTCAAGAACAACATGGGTTTGACAGGTTCACTTTCACACATGTGGGAGGTCCAAAAAATGAGCAGTCGACTGCTCTTTTAACACCACCACCTCTTTTTACAACACCGAGTTTTCTCTTTGCTAGTTCAGTTCTTGGTCTGCTGTCTCTGCTGCCACTTGCTTTTTTTGTTTTTCTACATTTAGATAAGCTGTTTTCAAGTCAAAGAAAATTGCATACAGCTTGTCACACACCAGTGTCTCAGAGTCACCTTCAATGTTCTGCACAGCTAAAGGATTCCCTTCTGGGATGAGAGGGGGCGCTGTTGTTCATGTTCTTTCCCATTTTACCCAAATCTGGTTGATTCAGAACCACGCCCCTGGCTCCAGAAGCCACGCCTCTTTTGGGCAAACTACTCTAAGCTAGGCAAGATGCTGTCTTCTATTCTAGTGGCTAAGGACCCATTGATGGGCAAGACCCCCCTCAGTCCCCTCGGTGATTTGGCTCCTTGGCAGAGAGTTGATCATACTTTAAACAATGCAGTGCATGGACACATTGTCATTTAAGGCAGCACGGTATTTCCCATTCTTATTTTCAGAGTGTGGAGACTCAATTATTTTATCCACTGGGGGTTGGGAGGAGGGATCCCAACTTGGTCATTCGGATGCGAGGGCAATCGCTCCGTTCATCCTGTAGTGAAGAGGGGCATGGGAACTACTGAAAGGACCCTCTGCCATTACGAGCCCCTGGGCACACATGCTATGTTTAGATTTAGATGATCTGCCATGGATCTGGGCATATGGTATATTGCATGTCTTTTACACAATACATTGTAGAAATGTGTTTGCTACAATATATTAATGAAAATGTGTTTCCTTATTTCAGATACAATCTTAAAAATACAGTATATAGTTGACCTGTGTGTATGTGTGTATGTATATAATATATATATACTCGTGTGTGAGTGTGTATGCTTTGTGAATAAATTGTTTCTGCCATTCAAACGTTAACATAATTTTGTTTTTATATAATATAAATAATACACACTAGCAAAATACCTGCGCTTCACAGTGGAGAAGTAGTGTGCTAACGAAGTAATGAAAAAGAAACTTTTTAATAATAACGTAACATGATTGTCAATGTAATTGTTTTGTCACTGTTATGAGTGTTGCTGTCATATATATATATATATATATATATATATATATATATATATATATATATATATATATATATATATATATATATATATATATATATACACACCTAAAGGATTATTAGGAACACCTGTTCAATTTCTCATTAATGTAATTATCTCATCAACCAATCACATGGCAGTTGCTTCAATGCATTTAGGGGTGTGGTCCTGGTCAAGACAATCTCCTGAACTCCAAACTGAATGTCAGAATGAGAAAGAAAGGTGATTTAAGCAATTTTGAGCGTGGCATGGTTGTTGGTGCCAAATGGGCCGGTCTGAGTATTTCACAATCTGCTCAGTTACTGGGATTTTCACGCACAACCATTTCTAGGGTTTACAAAGAATGGTGTGAAAAGGGAAAAACATCCAGTATGCGGCAGTCCTGTGGGCGAAAATGCCTTGTTGATGCTAGAGGTCAGAGGAGAATGAATGGGCCGACTGATTCAAGATGATAGAAGAGCAACTTGAACTGAAATAACCACTCGTTACAACCGAGGTATGCAGCAAAGCATTTGTGAAGCCACAACACGCACAACCTTGAGGCGGATGGGCTACAACAGCAGAAGACCCCACCGGGTACCACTCATCTCCACTACAAATAGGAAAAAGAGGCTACAATTTGCACGAGCTCACCAAAATTGGACAGTTGAAGACTGGAAAAATGTTGCCTGGTCTGATGAGTCTCGATTTCTGTTGAGACATTCAAATGGTAGAGTCAGAATTTGGCGTAAACAGAATGAGAACATGGATCCATCATGCCTTGTTACCGCTGTGCAGGCTGGTGGTGGTGGTGTAATGGTGTGGGGGATGTTTTCTTGGCACACTTTAGGCCCCTTAGTGCCAATTGGGCGTCGTTTAAATGCCACGGGCTACCTGAGCATTGTTTCTGACCATGTCCATCCCTTCATGACCACCATGTACCAATCCTCTGATGGCTACTTCCAGCAGGATAATGCACCATGTCACAAAGCTCGAATCATTTCAAATTGGTTTCTTGAACATGACAATGTGTTCACTGTACTAAAATGGCCCCCACAGTCACCAGATCTCAACCCAATAGAGCATCTTTGGGATGTGGTGGAAAGGGAGCTTCGTGCCCTGGATGTGCATCTCACAAATCTCCATCAACTGCAAGATGCTATCCTATCAATATGGGCTAACATTTCTAAAGAATGCTTTCAGCACCTTGTTGAATCAATGCCACGTAGAATTAAGGCAGTTCTGAAGGCGAAAGGGGGTCAAACACCGTATTAGTATGGTGGTCCTAATAATCCTTTAGGTGAATGTATATTGAAATAGTTTTACTGTCAAATAATGCAAAGAGTATGCGACACCTGTTTCACCCTAATTCTGGGTGCGTTGCGTCACGGCATGTGGTTCGTTTATTTGACAGTTTGTAGATCGGGTATATATATATATATATATAATATATAGCAAAATACCTGTGCTTCGCAGCGGAGAAGTAGTGTGTTAAAGAAGTTATGAAAAAGAAAAGGAAACATTTTAAAAATAACGTAACATGATTGTCAATATACAGTATTTGTTTTGTGAGTGTTGCTGTCATCAAGGATTTGATTATCATTATTTCTTTCAATTAGTGTCGTATTTGTACGATGTGTTGTGTTCAAGTTACATTCCGTGTTTGTCAACCATTGTAAAGATGACAGGTTTCATTCATCGATTCGTTTCTTACTGCTTCAATAAACAGCTCATCTCCCTCTTTATCTGAGACCTGACACACTGCATGCACGGTTTTTTTTTTTTTACACTATCTTCCTTTAGCGGGACATTCACTTTTTCCACCGTGTGCTTTGTTTCCACAGTAGCTGCACTTATGAATATGCTTGTATGCGTCACTCGCTTCATATCCTTTTGCTGCCTTCTCAATTGTGTAATGCGTTTTTGTGCAGCGCTCTTTGGAGCTCTTCCTTGTTCTCTCGTGTGATGTCCACGGCTGTATTTAATGTTAGCTAAGACCCAGCACTTAAAAGTTTCTCTCGCAGTTTCGCTGAGTTTGTGCCAAACGCCACCCTGACCATTTCATCTTCGTCTTAATATTTAGCAGCAGAGCGTTTCTATTGGATTGCCGCTGACGGACGGCCTTGTATGGGCAGGCACTCAATTACATGGGAGGCGTGACGATGAGGGACGCAACTCCGCTCACACGGCGACCAAGCTGCAGGCTATGGCTGTATATATGTACATAAGTAGGTTCCAGTTATGACCGTTGCGCGTAGAATTTCAAAATTAAACCTGCCCAACTTTTGTAAGTAAGCTGTAAGGAATGAGCCTGCCAAATTCAGCCTTCTACCTACACGGGAAGTTGGAGAATTAGTGATGAGTGAGTCAGTCAGTGAGTGAGTGAGTGAGGGCTTTGCCTTTTATTAGTATAGATTCTAGTATTTAGAATTAATCTTCAATGTGGGATGACTGCATCAAAGGCTTTTTGAAAGTTGAAATAAATCATGTCCTATCCTTTCTTTTAGGCAACTACTGTGTATATACTCACGGATAAGTTCTCCCACAGATAAGTCAGGACTTGATTTTATCTTATTTCTGGTATTTTATAATGTCGGCCATATAAGTCGAATGCAGAAAACTCCCGCTATTGGTCCAAGAGATTATGATATGCTAACACCCACCTGAGAAAGTCACCACGGAGCGCACGGCCTTTATTTTTCTATGTATTGTGCCTACGTGACCACGCGGTAATACCCGAACTATTCTGAAGTGACGTTTGCACTGATATGTGTTTTTTGTATCTCGCACCCTCATACACCTTCATTGTAAGAGCATACCTTATCTACGATGGAGCATTCGGTCAGAAGAAAATATGAAGCTAGATTTAAATGAAAAATCATTGAAGTGGAGAAAGAAATTGGTAACTGCACTGCTGCAACAAAATTTGATGCATCTGAGAAACTGGTGCAAGATTGGAGGAGGCAAAAAGATGTAAAAAAAAAAAAAATTATATATGTTGTGACACTAGAGGGCGCTGTCGCTCCTCAAACCCGATAGACAAACGTCCAGGACACCAAGTAAAAGCACAAAAAGGTAATTTTAATTTCTTCCTTTTCTGTAATTGGTGCCTCTAAGCACCCCAATCACCATGCACAGGCAAGTAATAATATTAAATTACAACAATAATATACAATTCTCTCCTGCACACCTCCCAGCAAGCTTTGTCAACTCCCTTCCAACTCCGGCTCACTTGCTGGGTTCCCAACAGTCCTTTTATATAGTCCTTGGCCCAGAAGTGCTTCCGTTCTTCCTCTCGCGTGACTTGCCAGCACTTCCGGGTCAAACAGAGGGCTTGAGTTTTCTTCAGCCCAGAAGTAATTTGGAGCTTCCGTCCCCGGGACTTGGGAGTACTTCCGCACTATACGGGAAGCAAAAATCCCCCTGTCTACCTGCAGCATCTCCTGGCGGTACCCACGGTACCCAGCAAGGCTGTAAAGTCGAACTCCATATCCCATGGTGCCCTGCGGGAATCCGGGGCACCGCTATGCTGCAGGGAAATGGCCATCTAGTGTCCTGGGGGAGGCAGTATCCCAAAGTAGCTGCGTTTTCCCCCATCCTTTCACTTTTTGGGCGCGCCAAATGGGTTGACCTGCCAGCCATCCATCAGTATATCTCTATCTATCTATCTATCTATTGTACAATGATCTTCAGATTTGTTTTAATAGTGTCCTAATTTATCTATTTTTGGATGATCCATTTTTGCAATGTATTTATTTGCTGTCATTAAGGTCCAATTAATGGAGCAATGAAGCATATTAATGGGAAATCGAAGGAATGGCAAAAATGCAAGCATTTCTAAATTTCTTATAACTATTAATCTGAACTGCTGTGATTTATCTGAATAGCAAATTAGGGGGAAAAGGGCAAACTAATTAAAGAATAATATCAATTAGAAGTCAAATGACTCGCTGATTGTGAAACTGTTGGTTACAAAAACCCCTGCAGCCACAAGCAGGGACTGAATTTGAGAAGCACGGGCTTAGCCAATAACGCCAAAGTCTCCTTACAGAAACTACAGTGAGGACAAGCCCCTTGGTCCAACCAACTGCTTCATCCTACTCACCTGCATTGTCCAAAATAACGTCAAGTTTGATATGTGAAGGTCCTAAAGGCCTTCTCTCTACCACACTGCTTGGTCATTTATTCCATGTGCAAAATTTGTTCTTGCCAAGTGTCCAACCGTGTCCCCATGCTCTTTATTTGAAACTAACTGCTGGGATCTACCGTACCAGTTCCCTTCTTGATCTTCTTGATTTTTAAACACTTTAATCCTGTCACCTCATAATTTCCATTGACATGAGATGACGTTGTCATGTTGCAAGGTAAACTTTCGAATGAATTTTTCATAATACCAGAGTGGGCTTGAGAATAATATGATACTGAAGCTCATAGTAGTCATCTTTTTTTTTCCATCTGCATTCATTTCCATGGCTGTGCCTACATGCTGATGCCAATAGCTTCTAAGAATTTCATTGTCCATCGTAGTTTATCAGAGAGTTCCCAGAGCTTGGTAAAGAGGCTGGTGCCCACTGGCCAAATATGGTTTCTCATTGCCAGCAGATGAGGGTGGATGTGCTCTGGTGGTTTGATCTTCTGAACCACATTTCCACCTTGCTGAATGTCGGAGACCCAGTCTATTGAGGCATTTATTGATGTAATAAACGGTGCCCAGTTCTGGAATGAAAGATGGTGGCTTAACTTCTCCTGCTTAGCTTACTGAAGTGGTCCTGCTGTGGGTCATATCTTGTGTTGGAGTCTAGCCACTCTTGTTTTTTTTGCTTCTATTTTAGAAGAGTCTTTGCCGCATTGTATGAGGTGAAGATCCAAGATTGGAGAAGTTGTACTTCCCCTTTAGCCAATTGGTCTTCTGCTTTATTGCAGAATCTCAGAGACCCGGGTTCTTCAGCTGTTTATTGAGGCAGTGAATGGATTTTTGTTGTTTTTCAACTTGCCAAGGTGGGCACCACCTTGTCTTTTCTCTTTTACAGCTTATTTTAATTATATAATGGACTACAAAATGTCTGGAATGGCGCCTTGGCCAGGTTTTGCTCCTGTCTTGCGCCCTATGCTATCCGGGATAGGCTCCAGCACCCCAATTGTCCCTCTCCAGCATTACCCAGAACAACCTGCAGCCCTGTTCAGGATGAAGCAGGTTAGAAAATGACTGACTCCAAAATGGAAATATGGTATGAAGTTTGTTCTGGGGGTGGCACGGTGGCGCAGTGGTAGCGCAGCTGCCTCGCAGTTTGGAGACCCGGGTTCGCTTCCCGGGTCCTCCCTGCGTGGAGGTTGCATGTTCTCCCGTGTCTGCGTGGGTTTCCTCCGGGCGCTCCGGTTTCCTCCCACAATCCACAGACATGCAGGTTAGGTGGATTGGCGATTTTAAATTGGCCCTAGTGTGTGCTGGGTGTGTGGGTGTGTTTGTGTGTGTCCTGCGGTGGGTTGGCACCCTGCCCAGGATTGGTTCCTGCCTTGTGCCCTGTGTTGGCTGGGATTGGCTCCTGCAGACCCCCGTGACCCTGTATTCGGATTCAGCGGGTTAGAAAATGGATGGATGGATGGAGTTTGTTCTGTCATATAATAATATAGAGAGGTACTGTTTTAAATGAAGATCGAACCTTGATATGTCTGCATATTTTAAAAAAGGTAAACATTTAGTGAGGCGGACTTGCGTTGTCACATGACTTCTACTGCTAATGGCACGGCCAATAATTTCCCATAAATTCTCAGGCAGTGCCACCCCCTAGTGGCAAAAGTGCTGAATTGCAAAATACAAACCTGCCAAATTAATACCCGCTCCTGAATCCCTGTGTGACACACTTTTCTTGAAATATGAATTCTCAATAATCGCCTAAATAACTATAAAAACTGTCTGCGTATGCAGCATACACTCACTGAGAAAGTTATTATTGCACCACCTGTACACCTGCTTTTTCATAAAATATTCTAATAAGCTAATCACGTGGCAGCTGTGAAGTGCACATACAGATCAAGAGCTTCAGTTCATGTTCACATCAAACACCAGAATGGATGAAAAATGTATATATATTTTTTTACCATGGCATGATTTTTGGTGCCCAACTGGCTGCTTTGAGTATTTCTGGGACTGCTGGTCTTCTGAGATTTTCACACACAATGGTGTCTAGCATTTACTCGGTACAAAAAAACATCCAGTGAGTGGCAGTATTGTGGGCAGAAATGTATCGTTGATGAGAAAGACCAGAGGAAAAGGGCCAGACTGGTCCAAGCTGATGCTATCTCTGTACAACTATGGTCCGCAAAAGAGCATCTCACAATGCATAACCCATCAAACCTTGAGGCAGATGGGCTACAACAGCAGAAGACAACATCAGGTTCTACTCCCATCAGCCATAGACAGAAGCTGAGGGTGCTTTAAGCACAGACTCGCTAAAACTGAACAGCTGAAAGTAGGTGTCATGCATGCGTATCAGTGGATCACCTTATCAGCTCAGACCAGGTATGCAATACCACTCCAGGATGACAGGGGGCGCTGTTGCTAACTGTCTTGTCTCGTCCGTCTGCAGCCCCGAGAAGTCTGACCCCGCCCTCGGTGCTCTGGGATGCTCCACCCATTCCAGCATGAGCCATACAAAGGTGGCCACTTTCTTGATCTGCGCCTACTATGGGATGGAGCTCCACAGATGGACCCTTTGCAGAGAATCCCTCTGCTCCTTTTTGGTTTTTGTTCTGTTGGTTACACCATTGACCACCTGATTGTTTGTTTAAATTTATTTGTGGGTCACAATTAAGCAGAGTGGCCTGATTGGCACCCTAAATGTTTTTTGTACTCACTCGTGTTCCACACTGGGAAAGTGTTGCCTGTTCTAATGAATCTCAATTTCTGCTGAGGCACAGAGATAGTTGGCACCAACACTATGAATCCAGGTACCTAACCTGCCTTACGTCAAAGGTTTCCAAGCTGGTGGTGGTGGTGTAATGGTGTGGGGAATGTTTTGGTGGGCCCGTTTAAAACCTACCAATCAATCATCACTTCAATGTCATAGCCTGTTGGGCATCCCTTCATGGCCACAACTTGTCCCATCTTCTAATGGCTACTTCCCCCATAGTAGTACATCATGTCACAAAGGAAACTGATTTTCATGAATGATGATTTAGTTGTTCTTCAGTGACCTTCCCAGTCATTGAATTTTGATTTCGTTAAAACACTTTTCAGATGTGGTAGGACAGGAGATTCTGCCGCACGAATATCCAGAAATTGTGTGTTGCACTCAAGTCATCATGGAGCAGACTCTCAAAGAAATGTTTCCAACATCTTGTGGAATCCTATCATGAAGAGTTAAGGCTGTTTTGAAAGTAAAAGGAGGACCAACACAGGATTACATTCAACCAGCCAAGATGGACTTCTGTCATTTCTTCCATGTTGCACCACATAGAAAGTTCAGAGGCTTGATGCTGGCCTAGAGAGTATATGGAGATGGTGGTGAGGTGCAATGCTCCATCTCGCCCGCTCCGGTCTGCCAATGGCCAGCATCTGGTGACGCCACCTCTCACGTGGTATCAGATCTCAATCTGGACTCTTGTAGTTCTTGTCATGGTGGACCTCCATCCGGTCTACTGATCCCATCAAAGTGTTTGAGAAGCATTTAAAAACCCTACAGGTCTGTTGAGAACCGTCAAATTGTTAATGAATGCTTTCTGTTCATACTGTTTATTGACCATCTTTAATCAATTTGTGTAACTTTGTCATACCACAGTAATCCCTAGACTGAGGTTAGTTAATTATGTTGACCTTCTTTGTAAGTCACTTTGGATAAAAATGTCTGCTAAACTAATACATGTAAGGTAAATGTATTATGGGTTAGTGGCCTTCAGAGAATGTATTGTGTTGGTTTGGACATGTGCAGAGAAGAGATGATGGATATATTGGGAAAAGGATGCTAAGGATAGAGCTGCCAGGGAAGAGGAGAAGAGGAAGGCCTAAGAGAAGGTTTATGGATGTGGTGAGAGAGGACATGCAGGTGATGGGTGTGAAAGAGCAAGATGACGAGGACAGGAAGATATGGAAGAAGATGATCCGCTGTGACGGGAGCAGCCAGAAGAAGAAGTAAGCCTTCAGAGAGTCTATGCTGTACTGTAGATACTCCAAGATATGGACACTCTCTATAAAATTTAAACATCGCTGGAGTGCTAGAAGAACTCAAACTACATCAAGCATCACGACTAAAACACTCATCCCACTGTTCACATCTTCGAAATGTTGGCAGTTGCTTGTTTTAATTTGATTACATTTGAAAATGTTTAGCTCTGCATAGGTTTATTATAGCTTGAAAACCAACATCCCCACTGAGTCACACTGGTCCAAGGTTCCTCCAGCATTTGGAAGATGTTGTTTAGTCCTCACTTACCCTGCCTTGGCTTCCAAGGTGCAGAACGACTTGTTAAACTCAACTAATGAGCCGGGCACTGCTTCTCTTCTGAAGTGCCATCCAAGCACCTAAACCCCCGAAACCTTAGGACAACTGAGCAAGGAGGGCACTCAGAAAAACATTGCCACCTGAGGTGACTTCAATGCCCATACCCATGAAAGCATTCTGGACATGCTGTGCATGTAAAAAAGATGTTGGGCAGGAGACAGAGGGAGAGACTTTTGTGGTGGGCAGCAATGAGCCAAAAAGTGTAAGAGATGAGCATCACAAAGCCAGATATCTCATCTTCATGACGGGACAACAATAAAAAATTCACAACCTGTATGTTTTATGTAAGCGTGCAAGCTGATTTTTGTTTGTGCGTCTCTGGAACTGATTATAGGTGACTAGAAATGAAAGACACTCTATCAAAGATATTGATAGATTGACTGACGGAGAAAGATACGAATAGAACTACACAATAAGAGAGAGATGGCAGAGAGATTAGAAGTGTCATGGGGGACCTACGGCCATCCCAGCTGTACGATGGCATCATGCTGGAAGGTGCCAGGGGGTGGACAAGCAGAAACCAGAGGCCAGGAGCAATACCACCCTCCATACATTAGGTGGCAGTGGACCAATGGAGGTGTCCCAGCTTGGAGACCCACATGAGTTCATGAGAAGTGGAGTCTGGAAGTGGAACCCTGTTGGAGTCCCCATGGTGGGCGGGGGAGGGGGGGTGCTACTCTCAGGGGTGGACTGTCCTGGTTCCCAAATAACCCAACAAGTGTTCCCCACAGATCATGCCTGGCCATTGGGAGCCATTCCAGATCCAGCATTAAAGGAACCTACTGAATTGGACTCATCAAGGGTGACACTCAACTGGAGGCTGAAGGAAAGGAAGGAGATTCATTGTTTTATGGGATTATTGGTTGTGCTACATTGTATAAGTTGCTTGATGCATTAAAAAATGTATTATTTGAGCCAGTGACAGTGTTGGGCGTTCCTGGGTCTGGGGCTCGGTAGTGCCCCTACACGTGATAATATGAAAGGTACTATATGACAAAGATACATATGAAAAGTACTGTACAGCGCCTTCAGAGGGTACTCGGACCCCTTCACTCTGTCGTAGCCGTGTGCTAAAATCATTTCAATTCATTTTTCCTTCAGCAAGAAACACTCAATACCCCCGGATTGACAAAACGAAACCAGGATGTTTAGGAATTTTTTAAAAAAATGTATTAAAAACTGTCTGTCCCCCCGTGGCTCCACCCACATAGTAGTGAAATGGGACAAACTTTAAAATTCAATTAAAAAAAAATGTAAACAATGTAATTCTGGCAAAGTGGAAGGTTGGTGCGCTCCAATGTCAAACGTTGCCACTGTATCTGATGGTGTTCAGCCCTGACGGGAGAGCGACCCCTGCATCGGGACAAGAGCATGTGGCCGTGATATCTCAGCTATCCTCTAAAATACACGTAGCTCTGATCTCTCTCACAAAAACGTCAAAAAAACGTTCCTCCTTAACAATCTCTAGATGATAATGTCTGCTGAACAAACAGGTATCCCTAGATAAGTGGCCATGCAGGGTGCGCCCCAACATTTGACGACGACTCAAGCAGAGGATGGCGAGTGAGTGAGGAGGGACCCGCCACTCTACCCTCGGCTGTCTCTCAGATTTGTGCAAATAAATCGGTGCCGCAAGAGACCTGTGATAATTAGTGCGATGAGAGACGTTAAACAGAATGTTCAGGCAAATTTGTAGAAAAAAACCCAATCTAAATTCGTTACGTAGTTCTGTCGTGAAAAGCAGGCTGACAGACACAGATTTATTTATATATTTATATACAGTGTATATGTATGTGTGTGTGTGTATGTGTGTGTGTGTGTGTGTGTGTATATATATATATATATGTGTATATATATACTGTAGTATCTCACAAAAGTGAGTACACCCCTCACATTTTTCTAAATATTTTATTCAATCTTTTCATGGGACAACACTGAAGATACGACACTTTGATCCAATGTCAAGTAGTCCGTGTACAGCTTGTATCACCGTGTAAATTTGCTGTCCCCCAAAATAACTCAACACACAGCCATTAATGTCTAAACCACTGGAATCAAAAGTGAGTACAGTACACCCCTAATTGAAAAATGTCCAAATTGTGCCCAATTAGCCATTTTCCCTCCCCGGTGTCATGTGACTCATTAGTGTTACAAGGTCTCGGGTGTGTTTAAATTTGGTGCTATCGCTCTCATACTTCCTCATACTGGTCAGTGGAAGTTCAACATGGCATCTCATGGCAAAGAACTCTCTGAGGATCTGAATTAAAGAATTGTTGCTCTACATAAAGATGGCCGAGGCTATAAGAAGATTGCCAACACCTTGAGACTGAGCTGCAGCACGGTAGCCAAGACCGTACAGTGACAGGTATAAAAGGACAGGTTTCACTCAGAGCAGGCCGCTCTATGGTCAACCAAAGCAGTTGAGTGCCACGAGCTCAGCGTCATATCTAGAGGTTGTCTTTTGAAAATAGACGTATGAGCGCTGCCAGCATTGCTGCAGAGGTTGAAGGGGTGGGGGGGTCAGCCTGTCCAGTGCTCAGAACACATGCCCGCCGCACATGGCATCAAATTGGTCTGCGTGGCTGTCGTCCCAGAAGTAAGCCTCTTCTAAAGATGATGCAAAGAAAGACAAGTAGAAAAAGGACATGGATTATTGGAACTGATGAGACCAAGATAAACTTACAGTATTTGGTTCAGATGGTGCCAAGAGTGTGTGGTGGCAATCAGGTGAGGAGTACAAAGAGAAGTGTGTCTTGCCTACAGTCCAGCATGGTGGTGGGAGTGTCATGGTGTGGGGCTGCATGAGTGCTGCCGGCACTGGGGAGTTACAGTTCATTGAGGAAACCATGAATGCCAACATGTACTGTGACATACTGAAGCAGAGCGTGATCCCCTCTCTGGGCCACAGGACAGTATGCCAACATGATAATGACCCCAAACACACCTCCAAGACGACCACTGAGGGTAAAGGTGTTGGACTGGCCAAGCATGTCTCCAGACCTAAACCCTATTGAGCATCTGTGGGGAGGCATCCTCAAACATAAGGTGGAGGAGCGCAAGGTCTCTAACATCCACCAGCTCCATGATGTCGTCATGGAAGAGGATTTCAGTGGCAACCTGTGAAGCTTGTGTGAACTCAATGTCCAAGAGAGTTAAGGCAGTGCTGGAAAATAATGGTGGCCACACAAAGTATTGACACTTTGGGCTCAATATGGACATTTTTCACTTAGGGGTGTACTCACTTTTGTTGCCAGCGGTTTAGACATCAATGGCTGTCTGCTGAGTTATTCTGAGGGGACAGCAAACTTACACGGTGATACAAGCTGTACACGGACTACTTGACATTGGATCAAAGTGTCATATCTTCAATGTTGTCCGATGAAAATATAGAATAAAATATTTGCAAAAATGTGAGGGGTGTATTCACTTTTGTGAGGTATTGTATATGTGTATATATATATATATATATATATATATATATATATATATATATATATATATAAATAATAGTTTTAGATGGAAAAACTAAAACATCATAGTGAAACAAGTAGTCCTTTTGGCTGCAATTCCAGTCTGAAGTCTTCTTGGGTTTAACCAGCTTTCTCACACCTGGATTTGAAGATGTTCTGCCATTCTTCTCTGTAGGTCCTCTCAACCTCTTGTCAAGTTGGATGGAGACCATCGGTGGTCAGCTATTTTCAGGTCTCCCAAGAGATGTTCTTGATTGTGTTCAAGCCCCAGGCTCTGGATGGGCCACTCAAAGACATTCCCAGAGTTGTCCCTAAGCCACTCTCTGTCTTGCCTTTGCTTTGTTCCTTCATCCCACTCTGAGGTCCAGAGCTCACTTGAGAAGGTTCTCATTAAGGATATCTCTGTACCGAGCTCCATTCAGCATTCCCTCAACCTTGACTAGTCCCCCAGTCATTGACACTACCACTACACTACCACTACCATGCCTCGTCTTTGAGGTGGTGCGTAGTTTCCCCCAGAAATCACACTGATCTTGATCCAAAGAATCTTGATTTTCACAGGCTGAGAGTCTTTCAGGTGCCTTTTTGCCAACTCCAAGTGGACTTTCATGTGTCATCTGGCCACTCTGCAAAGCCTGCTTCATTGAAGTGTTGCTGTGATGATTGTCCTTCTAGAAGTTTCTCCCATCTCCACACCAGTTCTCTGAAGCTGAGCCAGACATCCATCGGGTTCTTGGTCACCTGTCTTACAAAGGCCCTCCTCCCACAATAGCTTAGTGTGACCACGCGACCAGCCTCAGGATGAGTCGTCGTTGTTCCAGACGTATTCCTCATAAGAATTATGGACGCCACTGTGCTTCCTCAGATCCTGTCTCTGCACTCTGCTCACATTTCCTTCCACTTCACATCTTGTTTGCTCACCTCTAGACCTTCTCGAGACAGACAAGAGCCTTTTCTAGTCAATCCATTCAAGTGAAACTGATCACAGGTGGACTCCAAACAATCTCAGTGATGATCAGTAGGGAGGAGGTGCACCTGAGCCACATCTCAAGTGTCAAAGCCCCTTCTGAAGACTTGTGGCAATGGGAAATTTCCATGTTTTATTTTTAATAAACTTGCAAAAACTCCTAAACTCTTGTTTTCACTTTGTCATTCTGGCGTATCGAGTGTTGCTGGATGAGGGAAAAAATGAATTGGAATAATTTTAGAATATGGCTGCATGGTAACAAGATGTGTAAAAGTGAAGGGGTCTCAAGACTTTCTGAAGGCGCAGTACAATAGATGAGAATGAAGGGCACTATATAAAACAGACGGATTGACAGAAAGATATGAACGGCATGACATAAGAGAAACCGATGCCTTTCTAGAGCCTTACAAACGGCACACCACAACAGATGTACATGAAATGCACTGAATGAAGTCTCTATAAACTGGAAATGAAAGACACAATATAATAAAGGCAGAGAGAGATGGATGGATAGAAAAAATGAAAGGTCCTCTATAATAGATATACACGAAAGGCAATGTGTAATAAATAAATATGAATGGTAGTATGTAAAAAAGAAAGATTGATTAACAGAGAAATATGACAGACACTGCATAACAGACATATACAGCATGGCAGAGAAAAACTAAACACACCCTATAAGAGGGGCAGCACGGTGGCGCAGTGGGTTCACTTCCCGGGTCCTCCCTGCGTGGAGTTTGCATGTTCTCCCCGTGTCTGCGTGGGTTTCCTCCCACAGTCCAATGACATGCAAGTTAGGTACATTGGCGATCCTAAATTGTCCCTTGTGTGTGCTTGGTGTGTGTGTGTGTGCCCTGCGGTGGGCTGGCGCACTGCCCGAGGTTTGTTCCTGCCTTGCGCCCTGTGCTGGTTGGGATTGGCTCCAGCAGACCCCTGTGACCCTGTGTTAGGATGTAGCAGGTTGAACAATGACTGACTCTATAAGAGAGAGATATGAAAGATAGATACTGTAGGTATGAAAGGCACTATATAAATAAAATAGATGGATCTATAAAGATAATAGATAAATAGCTCAGGAGAGAAAAATGAAAGGCAATCCATAACAGATAGAAATGAAAGGCACTATATGAGAGATAAATATCTTGGGTATGAAAAATCCTATATAATAGATAGAGAGACGAAAGATACATATGAAAGACGCTATATTATAGAAATGCACAACTTGGTAGAGCGATCCAAAAGGCCATCCACAGCTAGTAGATATGAAAGGTACCATATAAAATATATTATAGTACTATATAATAGATAGTATATAAATCAGCGTTTCTCAACCTTTTAAGTATTTGCAACCCAAGTTTTCATAACAGTTTTAATTGTGCCCCCCTAACATTTTTTTGAAATGTAGATGCATATTTTATTATACCTACTTAACTTTTATCGACATTTATCTAACTCTATATTTATTGTTCTAGTATCAGAATGTACTGTAGTTTAAGTTTATTTGTTTTGGTCTCAACAGATATTTTTTTCATATTTTTGATTCTTGTTTTCTTTATTTCACATCATCGCACCCCCCTTTTTGTTACTTTGTGCCCCCCTAGGGGGGCCCGCCCCACAGGTTGAGAACCACTGATATAAATAGATATAAAAGGCACTGCATAATGGAGATACATAGTTTCGTAGAGTGATAGAAAAGGTGTTATACAGTATAAAACTGAGGGACAAAATGAGTGATACAGATCTGAAGGGCACTCTATTACAGATAGGCCTGAAATGGACTATATAATAGAGATAAATAGATTGGTCGAGAATAGAGATGAAAAAAAAAATATGATATATCTTTAGATATGAAAGGCATTATATAAAACAGATATTGGTAGAAAGCTGTGAAAGGCACTGCATAATAGCAATACATTTCTTGGTAGGGGAATAGCAAAAGTGCTTCACAACAGCTGTAGGCACTATATGATAAACACATAGCTACATATGAAAGGCCCTATTATAATTGATAGATAGATATGAAAGACAATATTTAATTGCAATTGATAGCTTGGTAGGGACATAGTAAAGAAACTCCATAATAGCTAGAGGTATGATAGATAGATAGATAGATAGATAGATAGATAGATATGAAAGACACTATATAATAGATAGATATTAAAGGCACTGTATAATACCTGTAAATAGGTAGATAGATATGAAAGACATGCTGACATGCTGTAACACTATGAAAGACACTATATGACAAAGACTGATAAATTATAGAAAAGACCCTTTATAAAAGATAGATGGATGAAATGCACGATGTAATGGAGATTGATTGCTAGAGAAATATCAAATATCCGATATAATATCATGGAAGGCACTATTTAACAGAGATCGAGAGATTGATTGAATGGAGATACGAAAGGCGCTATATAATAGATACATAGTTATAAAAAAAACACTAAATAGTAGCTGGATTTCTCTCGAGTTTGCTCTATTTTTAAACGCGCTATCTTTTATTTTACCTTGAAAGTTTCTGATTTGCTATCCTTCCTCCGCGATTTCATTCTGTTGCCGTCACTTTTTTTTAAGGATTTTATCTGTTGCTGTTTATTTTGTGACTAAGGCGCGCCCTCCGCACTCCACCACATAACAGACCGCCGCTCCTTTGATATTTCATATAAAACTTATTTGTATCTCCGAATGATGAACTTGCGTCTCCGCAGCCCCAGTGCTATTAATCTAATTGCTGAGTGTTGAAAGACTTTCTGTGTTTTTCTTTTTTGGCCCGCCGCCGCCGCCGCTCCCTCCATGAGCAGCTGTAATTTTCAGACTCCTCTGATCAGAAAACTCTACCTTAGGCCTTTGATAATGAAAGTCGTCGTTTTTTATTGTGCACTTTTTGTCAGCAGTTATAATTCTCTGATTTTTTTGTTTTCCATGGGAAAAAAAAGGCAAAGGAGAATCTGAAGGATCAGTTGCAGCAGACAGAAAAAAAAAGCCGAAGTTGTAGCGAGCGCCTCATTAAGTGAGAGATCAGAAAGACGGAGACAAACAAACTTCTCCATCAGTCACAGGGCTGTTTATTTCGTACCTTTCAGCGTTTGGAGGAATTCTGAGTGCCACACTTGTCAGGAGGAGAGAATATTGTGAGGTCAGCTAAAGAATGTTTAGTGCTGGAAGTTTCAGACAACGCCGTGATGGCGGGCGAGGGTCCAGAGGCTGTAAGGAAAAACGACTTTTATCAAAATGTATAAATTATGCTGAAAGTGGAATAATTTGGGAATCTAAACGTTTTCATTTATATTAACTTATGCCGCTCAATAGCCGGTGTATTTGGGTTTATTTTTTGTACTTTCGATTTTTATAAAACCGACGCACATTTAGCAAGTTAAATAAAGGACACAACATACGATGGGGCGATTTTAAAACATGTGCTATAATTATATATTACGATAACAAGCAGATTTGTGAAAAGAAAACATTATTATTATTAAATGAAAGAGCCTCCGCGACCTTCAACAGGATAAGCAATGTGGAAAATGAATGGATATAACTATTTCTTTTATCGTGCCTTTCATATCCATTTTAGATATTTCTGCAATGGATTCAGAAAGTATTCAGGCGCCTTCTGTACACGTTTCATGTTGTAAATTTCATTTTAAGTGGATACATTTGACATTTGTCCCATTAATATATACACTTAATAAGTCATAATGACAAAGTGAAGACATGTCTTTAGAAAAGTTTATAAAAAGTTAAAAATGAAATCTCACATTCCTCTAAGTATTCAGATCTTTAATTCAGAACTTCGTTGAAGCCGATTTGGCAGCAAAATTGGGTAAATCTCTTTAAACTTGGCACAACTGAATTTGGGCAGTTTAATAAATCTTCAAAACCGTAAAGTGTGCTGAAAGGTAAGGGTTGTGGTATCTATCTATCTATCTACTATACTATACTATACTATACTATACTATACTATACTATACTATATAGTGACTCCATATAAATAAAATCGTAAGCTGGCTCTGTTTTCAATCAATTTTATATCAGTCTTTTTCTTGCTCCATCTTAAATAAAGCGGGTGAAAAGTAGATCAGGGATAGCAGTTGTAACGGGGAAAATCAACCCAAAAAGTAGCGCAGACGCATAAACTACAATTCCCATCAGGCAGCAAGAGTGCAATGGGCGACGAAATCGTCATCAGCACGCAGAAAGTTTTGTATCGGCCGAAACAGGTTCTCATCTAGGGCCACATGTGCGGCGTTTTCTTCTCAACTTACCAAAGGAAACAGATTGTCTCATTGAATCAAAGATTTTGTGTAAGAGTATCTCATTTTGTCTCGTCGTAGGCTTGTTTTCAGCCATGTTGAATTTCCAAATGAAAGTTGTTCCCTCTTTATTTAAACCGTCAAGGCCAGGAACTTCGGCTAATTATACTTACGTCTATCTACTATGTATTACTGTATAGTTCCTTACATTTTAACCTTTTATACAGGACATTTTCTATCGATTACTATTATATAGGGCCGGGCCTTTCCTATCTATCTATTTACAGTAGCCTATGCGTCAGTCTATATCTTATGTAGCATATTCCATCTATTATGTAATGCCTTTCATTGCTGTCTATCGCTTATATACAGTAGTGGCTTTCTTTGCATTTCATATCTATAAGTCTATTTACTATTGTATATATAGTATCTTACTGTATAGTACCTTAATTTTTATGAGTTTATGATATACTGTAATTCCTTTTTTGTCTATGTCTCCTATGCAAAAAGCTATATTTCCCCTGGGGACAAATAAACATCTATCAATCTATTATAAAGTGCCTTTCAGATCTGTCTATTTATTCATCTCTCTATAATATAACCCCTTTATCTATCTATCTATCTATCTATCTATCTATCTATCTATCTATCTATCTATCTATCTATCTATCTATCTATCTGTCTGTCTGTCTGTCTGTCTGTCTGTCTGTCTATCGCCTTCCATGCGTATCTATTGTATACTGCCTTTCATATCTATCTGTCAATGTATCTGTTTTTTTATCTGAGTATCTCATGTAAATGTGTTTGTTTTCTGTTGGTATATACTTTTAGGCGACATACAGTGCCTTTTATTATATGGCACTGTCTCTCTATATATCTAATACATAAAGAGGAAACAAATTGACAAAGATTTCTACAACCTCAGTAACTCTTGATAATTTACACATTGACATCATCATCATCATCATCTTTCACTTTTATCATAAAATGTCAAAAACGGTTAACTGCTCAGCTTGTCCGTCCGACTTCTAAGGATCGCACAAGAAAGTCCGTGTGATGTCCTTATGTTGCGTCGGCGTGTGTTGCTCCTTATTCAAGTCAGCACTTTGACTCCTATATTTAATTTTTGGTTTTACAAAACTGATTAATTGGCTGAATACTTGCACAACGACTCTGGAGGCAAAGATTTTTTAAGTTATGTTTTAATTAAACAGAATAGATAAATACCTACAATAATTTAAAATTACTTAAATTCAGTTGTGTATTACTAATATGTAAAATGAGAACACATTATTTTATTTTAAAGAACATATAAAGTTAGATTAGTCCATAATACCGGTCAATCTGATTATGTACTTTTTAAACTTGATAAAATCTTTGTCTTAAAGTACTTTGGCTGTTAATAATAATAATTTATACATTTCGTTTATATAGCGCCTTGCCCATGATCAAGCTTTCTTTTTAAAACAGTTTCTTTCGAATTTGAAATGGAATAGGAAAAGCCTGTAACCGCTAATCATCACTTTCAAATATAATCGAAATAAGATCGTCTTCAACGAACGTTTAAGATGCAGTTAGCAACTTCTGCACGTTTATTCCTCATTTTCACTATTTTCCCTTAAAAATTATTATCTGTCTATCGACTTTATTTATCCAAGGCGACTTACGCCATGTGATACACATTTGGTTACAGTTATTATTATTTTAGTTTCCTCCAGCTAGAGCACAGGCAGGTGAAGTGACTTGCTTAGGATCACACAGTGTCAATGGCACGATTTGAACCCACGACCTCGTAACCAACGCAATAACCACTATACGCCATATTGCCTGCCTTTTAAAGGAAAATTAAAAATAAATCAAAACAAATAATTCTAAACACCAACTCTAACATGTTATATTATTTGTATACATAGACTCGTGTGTTGTATATTAGTATCCATTATGTGCAGAACCTGCGGCTGGTGTGGTGCTCGGCAGGTGCACACGGACTTTTTTGGTTATCCTTAGGAGACGGACGGACATGCTGACCAGCTAAGCGTTTTGATATTTTTTGATAGAAAGGAAGGATGTTTGTGTCAAGGTGTTAATGATCACGAATTAAGGAGTTTGTAGAAATCGTTTGACAAATTATTTTCTCTTTATGCAGTAGATTTATAGATAGATCTGCGGTGGGCTGGCGCCCTGCCCGGGATTTGTTCCTGCCTTGCGCCCTGTGTTGGCTGGGATTGGCTCCAGCAGACCCCCGTGACCCTGTGTTAGGATATAGCGGGTTGGATAATGACTGACTGCCTAACTAACTATATAGATAGATAGAGTGATAGATAATAAAAGACACTATATGATGCCTAAAGATACCAAGAGAAAACAAAAACGCATTATGTACCCAGAAAGAAGAATAAATACATAAATAGATAAGAAAGGCACTATATAATAGCTACATAGATATGAAAGGCACTATATAGGTAGATATGTTAGACACTATATAATAGATAAGAAAGGTGGTATATGCTCGATCGATCAACTGATAGATGGATAGATAGGAAAGACGCTATATAATAGATCATTAAGACGCTATTTAAAAGATAGATAGGAAAGGTGCTATATACTCGATCAACTGACAGATGTGAAATACGCTATATAATAGATAGATCCATTTCATAGCTTAGAGTGCTGGATGGGACTTCTCTTTTGCGGCGCTCGTTTGTTCTTTGGGGTTTCCAAGTGAATGTGCCCCGGGGATGGACTGGCATGACCACCGCATCCTAACTAGCCTTGAGGATAAGTGGGTTAGGATGCTTGAGTGGGTTTAGAAGAAGCCTTCATTATATTTTTGTTTTTTTCTGTCTTGACAATTCAATAGCCTTTTTTTTTTTGCTTGGCTGCTGATTTCAGAATAATTAAGACAGAAATGAAACTTGGTGTAAGTTTAAAGTTCCGTATGTTTCGTATTTCGACGCTGTGGCGTAAGACATCAGACTCCTAGGTTTAAGTCATGCTTTTGACAGTGTTTGACCCTGAGCAAGGTACGTCACCTCCTTGTGATCCAATTGAAAAAAAAAAAAACAAAGGAAATGTAAGCAATTCATCTCAGACGTTATAAGTTGACTTGAATGAAGACGTCTGCCAAAAAGTAGGTGTAGCAATAATATCTGAATGTAAATGTAGCATCTTATGGCCGGTTGTGTTTGGGAGATGAATAAAAATGAGTAAAACCAATCCGTTACGTATGCTTTGTTCACAGAGATTTGTATACATTTGTAGCTGAGATAAAAGCGCAATTGCTAACAATTTAATCGTTCGATTCGGACGAGCTTTTAGCCCAACGCGTTTTCCCGAATTGATCTCATAAGCAGCGCGTAGAACTCAAATGGCATTTCCATTTTTCTGGTCTTTTTTTTTTTCTGGGGGGCTCCTCTGTCGCTCTGCTATTGAAAGTAATTTTGCCAAGCCAGTCCCTGTAGTTTGTTGCCTAAGGCCACTGGCATGGAGAGCGGTGTCATTTGCTACCAACTGGGTTTCTTGATGAGAGGCTGACCCACAGTCGACTCATCTGTCACCACTGTCTCATTCCTTTTATTTACATCTGTCTTTAGCATTCTAATTACTCCCTTTATTGCTTTAGCCTCAAGGAAGCAGCAGAAAAGCTACGGACATCAGGTTTTACCAACAATAAAAGACACGCACGCACGGGCGCGGGCACGCGCGCAGGGGCGTGCTCGAACTGCAAGGGTTTTGGTGAGTGATGCCGCAGATTCTTCTTGGTGTGTATAGCGCCTTCCAGGAGGCGCATCTAGGCGACGTACTTAACACTAATACTTCTCCCAAACCACGTAAGTTCATATTGAAGATACGACTTTCATTTGCTATACTCGGGGGTGTCGTACTGCTTCCTTATTATGTGTCTGACGCCTTCTTCCATTTATTGGCATTGCCGTTATATAATCAGACTGTACCCTTATTTCCATACTCTTAATATTATTTACTTGACCCAAAGCGATTTACAATGTTTAAGATATAATTGGTTTCCATTTTTTTATATACGTGTTTTCCAGTTGCAGCACAAGCGGGTGAAGTGACTTGCTCAGGGTCACACCGTATCGGGATTTGAACTCACAGCCTCGGAAGTCCAAAGCATTAACCACTGCACCACTCCACGTGCCTACACACAACATCAAGGCACCCAGAAGCCAACAGTAAAAGATGAATTTAAAAAACTGTCAGGTCGACATAAATGTTTCTTTAAATAGAAGGATAAAATTGAGAGTTGGGTTCGTTTTGACCTTCTTCATGAAAAGCATCAGAATGTCATGCCCACCCATCTACACTCTTAAAAATAAAGGTGGACCTTCAGCGCGATGCCATTTCGGGAGCCATCCACCTTGAAGGTTCCAGAAAGAACCTTCATTAATTTCAATCTGCAGGCTCCATAAATTACCAAGCACAGATGATATCGGCTGGGTGAAATACTCCTGGTTTTTTTAAAAGGACTCTTACTGCACACAATCACAAAGGCTGACTTCAGGTTTTTCTTGCTCTGTCAGTATCCTGCCTACTACACTTTAAACACTTCTGTTTTGTCCACTCATTAGAAACATCGGCAAAGAACCAATTTTATATGCAAAACGGTTCTTTGTTAAGCAAATGGGTCTACGAGGAACCACAGAACACAGTCGAGGAACGTTTTTAAAGTGTATCGAGGAATCAATGTCTTCATGTGGCACACTTTTGAAAAAATCAGATTCTGCTTATTCTTATTTGGCTAGCGCCCTTTATCCAAGGTGACTGACTACATTTAAGATACAACTGGTTACATTAGAAATTGGAGCTCCAGCAGGTCAAGTGACTTGCTTGTTGTCACAAGTAGTGAGATTTGAACTGACAGCCTTAGGTTTTGCGATCCAAAGCCATGACCATTAAGCCTCACTGCCTGATGTAATGGATTGTTATTATCATCTTGGGCATGGGTCCCCAACTCCGGTCCTGGAGGGCCACAGTGGCTCCAATGCTGAGCGTTCAAACTCATATCCCACTACTGACACCATTGTGACCATGAGCAAGCTGCTTTTGCTCCAACTGGAAAAATAAAAGTAAATCAAACCAATTGTATCTCAGATGGGTGGCATGGTGGTGCAGGGGTAGCACTGCTGCCTCGTAGTTAGGAGACCCAGTTTCGCTTCCCAGGTCCTCCCTACGGGGAGTTTGCATGTTCTCCTCGTGTCTGCGTGGGTTTCCTCCCACAGTCCAAAGACATGCAGGTTAGGTCGATTGGCAATCCTAAATTGTCCCTAGTGTGTGCTTGGTGTGTGGGTGTGTGCCCTGTGTTGGGCTGGTGCCCTGCCTGGGTTTGTTCCTGCCTTGCGCCCTGTGTTGGCTGGGATTGGCTCCAGCAGACCCCTGTGACCCTGTGTTAAGATATAACAGGTTGGATGATGGATGGATGGATGTATTTCAGATGTTGTAAGTTGCTTTTGATAAACTTGTCACCCTAGATCAGTGGTCCCCAACTTCATGGAGGACCGCTGTGGCTGCAGGTTTTCATTCTAACCCTTTTCTTAATTAGTGACCTGTTTTTGCTGCTAATTAACTTCTTTTGAATTAATTCGAATTGAATTGTTTTTTAAAGATGTGTTCCCCTGAACTTCTTCATCATTCCTCTGAATTGCTTCATTTCTTTCATTAAATGGCACCCAAACAGAAATGTGAAATGGGAGACCAACTAAGTCAGGGCCTCAAACTCCAATCAATTTCACTCCAACCAGCTGCTTAATTAGGTGCCGATCCCTGTTGTTTAATACTATGGCTTGTTGCTGCTCTCATTGTGTAATAGCAAACATTTCCAAAATTGCTAATTTTCTCTTTTCTAAGAGCTCTGATAAAATGTTTTGGGGACCTGAACAGATCAACAATCCTGAGACCTTCACCTTTCTTTATTTTCAGATATTGTGTGAAGGACACTAGTTGTTTTGGCTCATTTTGTATCTCATTATTGTTTGGCTGCTAATAAAGGAAAGAGAAACAATGAAGGGTTCTGTGTCTTCAAGAGCAAGTCAGTTAACGTTAATTCAAAAGAAGTTAATTAGCAGCAAAAAACAGGTTAAGAAGAGGGTTAGAATGAAAACCTGCAGCCACTGGAGTTGGGGACCCCTGATCTAGGGTGACAAGTTTATCGAAAGCAACTTACAACATCTGAGATACAATTGGTTTGATTCACTTTTATTTTTCCAGTTGGAGCAAAAGCAGGTGAAGTGGCCTGCTCATGGTCACAATGGTGTCAGTAGTGGGATATGAGTCTAAATGCTCAGGGCTGGAAGTCCAAAGTCTTTACCACACCACCAGATAAAAAGGATTTAAAAAATAATAATAATAATTTTAAACAAAGCCCAAAGATGTCTGGTCTCCCATAGCCTCCTCAAGTTAATCTAATCACTGAGTCGCTGGCAGCACATGAGTGGCACAACACTGGACGGGATGACT